>NW_026967721.1:0-193560 GCF_028390025.1 Pseudophryne corroboree
CGGTGTTTGTGTCGGCCACTAGGGTCGCTAATCTTACTCACACAGCTACCTCATTGCGCCTCTTTTTTTCTTTGCGTCATGTGCTGTTTGGGGAGGGTTTTTTGGAAGGGCCATCCTGCGTGACACTGCAGAGCCACTCCTAGATGGGCCCGGTGTTTGTGTCGGCCACTAGGGTCGCTAATCTTACTCACACAGCTACCTCATTGCGCCTCTTTTTTTCTTTGCATCATGTGCTGTTTGGGGAGGGTTTTTTGGAAGGGACATCCTGCGTGACACTGCAGTGCCACTCCTAGATGGGCCCGGTGTTTGTGTCGGCCACTAGGGTCGCTTATCTTACTCACACAGCGACCTCGGTGCAAATTTTAGGACTAAAAATAATATTGTGAGGTGTGAGGTATTCAGAATAGACTGAAAATGAGTGTAAATTATGGTTTTTGAGGTTAATAATACTTTGGGATCAAAATGACCCCCAAATTCTATGATTTAAGCTGTTTTTTAGTGTTTTTTGAAAAAAACACCCGAATCCAAAACACACCCGAATCCGACAAAAAAAATTCGGTGAGGTTTTGCCAAAACGCGTTCGAACCCAAAACACGGCCGCGGAACCGAACCCAAAACCAAAACACAAAACCCAAAAAATTTCAGGTGCTCATCTCTACTTTCTATAACCATCACTGCATTACTGACCCCTCTTTAGAGATGTGCACTTGAAATTTTTCAGGTTTTGTGTTTTGGTTTTGGGTTCGGTTCCGCGGCCGTGTTTTGGGTTCGACCGCGTTTTGGCAAAACCTCACCGAATTTTTTTTGTCGGATTCGGGTGTGTTTTGGATTCGGGTGTTTTTTTCAAAAAACACTAAAAAACAGCTTAAATCATAGAATTTGGGGGTCATTTTGATCCCAAAGTATTATTAACCTCAAAAACCATAATTTCCACTCATTTTCAGTCTATTCTGAACGCCTCACACCTCACAATATTATTTTTAGTCCTAAAATTTGCACCGAGGTCGCTGGATGACTAAGCTAAGCGACCCTAGTGGCCGACACAAACACCTGGCCCATCTAGGAGTGGCACTGCAGTGTCACGCAGGATGGCCCTTCCAAAAAACACTCCCCAAACAGCATATGACGCAAAGAAAAAAAGAGGCGCAATGAGGTAGCTGTGTGAGTAAGCTAAGCGACTCTAGCGGCCGACACAAACACCTGGCCCATCTAGGAGTGGCACTGCAGTGTCACGCAGGATGGCCCTTCCAAAAAACACTCCCCAAACAGCACATGACGCAAAGAAAAAAAGAGGCGCAATGAGGTAGCTGTGTGAGTAAGATAAGCGACCCTAGTGGCCGACACAAACACCTGGCCCATCTAGGAGTGGCACTGCAGTGTCACGCAGGATGGCCCTTCCAAAAAACCCTCCCCAAACAGCACATGACGCAAAGAAAAAAAGAGGCGCAATGAGGTAGCTGTGTGAGTAAGATAAGCGACCCTAGTGGCCGACACAAACACCTGGCCCATCTAGGAGTGGCACTGCAGTGTCACGCAGGATGGCCCTTCAAAAAAATACTCCCCAAACAGCACATGACGCAAAGAAAAATGAAAGAAAAAAAAGAGGTGCAAGATGGAATTGTCCTTGGGCCCTCCCACCCACCCTTATGTTGTATAAACAGGACATGCACACTTTAACCAACCCATCATTTCAGCGACAGGGTCTGCCACACGACTGTGACTGAAATGACGGGTTGGTTTGGACCCCCACCAAAAAAGAAGCAATTAATCTCTCCTTGCACAAACTGGCTCTACAGAGGCGAGATGTCCACCTCATCATCATCCTCCGATATATCACCGTGTACATCCCCCTCCTCACAGATTATCAATTCGTCCCCACTGGAATCCACCATCTCAGCTCCCTGTATACTTTGTGGAGGCAATTGCTGCTGGTCAATGTCTCCACGGAGGAATTGATTATAATTCATTTTAATGAACATCATCTTCTCCACATTTTCTGGAAGTAACCTCGTACGCCGATTGCTGACAAGGTGAGCGGCGGCACTAAACACTCTTTCGGAGTACACACTTGTGGGAGGGCAACTTAGGTAGAATAAAGCCAGTTTGTGCAAGGGCCTCCAAATTGCCTCTTTTTCCTGCCAGTATAAGTACGGACTGTCTGACGTGCCTACTTGGATGCGGTCACTCATATAATCCTCCACCATTCTTTCAATGGGGAGAGAATCATATGCAGTGCCAGTAGACGACATGTCCGACTCCGTAATCGTTGTCAGGTCCTTCAGTCCGGACCAGATGTCAGCATCAGCAGTCGCTCCAGACTGCCCTGCATCACCGCCAGCGGGTGGGCTCGGAATTCTGAGCCTTTTCCTCGCACCCCCAGTTGGGGAGAATGTGAAGGAGGAGATGTTGACAGGTCGCGTTCCGCTTGACTTGACAATTTTCTCACCAGCAGGTCTTTGAACCCCAGCAGACTTGTGTGTGCCGGAAAGAGAGATCCAAGGTAGGTTTTAAATCTAGGATCGAGCACGGTGGCCAAAATGTAGTGCTCTGATTTCAACGGATTGACCACCCGTGAATCCTTGTTAAGCGAATTAAGGGCTCCATCCACAAGTCCCACATGCCTAGCGGAATCGCTTTGTGTTAGCTCCTTCTTCAATGTCTCCAGCTTCTTCTGCAAAAGCCTGATGAGGGGAATGACCTGACTCAGGCTGGCAGTGTCTGAACCTACTTCACGTGTGGCAAGTTCAAAGGGCAGCAGAACCTTGCACAACGTTGAAATCATTCTCCACTGCGCTTGAGACAGGTGCATTCCACCTCCTATATCGTGCTCAATTGTATAGGCTTGAATGGCCTTTTGCTGCTCCTCCAACCTCTGAAGCATATATAGGGTTGAATTCCACCTCGTTACCACTTCTTGCTTCAGATGATGGCAGGGCAGGTTCAGGCGTTTTTGGTGTTGCTCCAGTCTTCTGTACGTGGTGCCTGTACGCCGAAAGTGTCCCGCAATTCTTCTGGCCACCGACAGCATCTCTTGCATGCGCCTCTCGTTTTTTAAATAATTCTGCACCACCAAATTCAAGGTAGAGATGAGCGCCTGAAATTTTTCGGGTTTTGTGTTTTGGTTTTGGGTTCGGTTCCGCGGCCGTGTTTTGGGTTCGAACGCGTTTTGGCAAAACCTCACCGAATTTTTTTTGTCGGATTCGTGGTGTGTTTTGGATTCGGGTGTTTTTTTCAAAAAACACTAAAAAACAGCTTAAATCATAGAATTTGGGGGTCATTTTGATCCCAAAGTATTATTAACCTCAAAAACCATAATTTACACTCATTTTCAGTCTATTCTGAATACCTCACACCTCACAATATTATTTTTAGTCCTAAAATTTGCACCGAGGTCGCTGTGTGAGTAAGATAAGCGACCCTAGTGGCCGACACAAACACCGGGCCCATCTAGGAGTGGCACTGCAGTGTCACGCAGGATGTCCCTTCCAAAAAACCCTCCCCAAACAGCACATGACGCAAAGAAAAAAAGAGGCGCAATGAGGTAGCTGTGTGAGTAAGATTAGCGACCCTAGTGGCCGACACAAACACCGGGCCCATCTAGGAGTGGCACTGCAGTGTCACGCAGGATGTCCCTTCCAAAAAACCCTCCCCAAACAGCACATGACGCAAAGAAAAAAAGAGGCGCAATGAGGTAGCTGTGTGAGTAAGATTAGCGACCCTAGTGGCCGACACAAACACCGGGCCCATCTAGGAGTGGCACTGCAGTGTCACGCAGGATGTCCCTTCCAAAAAACCCTCCCCAAACAGCACATGACGCAAAGAAAAAAAGAGGCGCAATGAGGTAGCTGACTGTGTGAGTAAGATTAGCGACCCTAGTGGCCGACACAAACACCGGGCCCATTTAGGAGTGGCACTGTAGTGTCACGCAGGATGTCCCTTCCAAAAAACCCTCCCCAATCAGCACATGATGCAAAGAAAAAGAAAAGAAAAAAGAGGTGCAAGATGGAATTGTCCTTGGGCCCTCCCACCCACCCTTATGATGTATAAACAAAACAGGACATGCACACTTTAACCAACCCATCATTTCAGTGACAGGGTCTGCCACACGACTGTGACTGATATGACGGGTTGGTTTGGACCCCCCCAAAAAAGAAGCAATTAATCTCTCCTTGCACAAACTGGCTCTACAGAGGCAAGATGTCCACCTCATCATCACCCTCCGATATATCACCGTGTACATCCCCCTCCTCACAGATTATCAATTCGTCCCCACTGGAATCCACCATCTCAGCTCCCTGTGTACTTTGTGGAGGCAATTGCTGCTGGTCAATGTCTCCGCGGAGGAATTGATTATAATTCATTTTAATGAACATCATCTTCTCCACATTTTCTGGATGTAACCTCGTACGCCGATTGCTGACAAGGTGAGCGGCGGCACTAAACACTCTTTCGGAGTACACACTTGTGGGAGGGCAACTTAGGTAGAATAAAGCCAGTTTGTGCAAGGGCCTCCAAATTGCCTCTTTTTCCTGCCAGTATAAGTACGGACTGTGTGACGTGCCTACTTGGATGCGGTCACTCATATAATCCTCCACCATTCTATCAATGTTGAGAGAATCATATGCAGTGACAGTAGACGACATGTCCGTAATCGTTGTCAGGTCCTTCAGTCCGGACCAGATGTCAGCATCAGCAGTCGCTCCAGACTGCCCTGCATCACCGCCAGCGGGTGGGCTCGGAATTCTGAGCCTTTTCCTCGCACCCCCAGTTGCGGGAGAATGTGAAGGAGGAGATGTTGACAGGTCGCGTTCCGCTTGACTTGACAATTTTCTCACCAGCAGGTCTTTCAACCCAGCAGACTTGTGTCTGCCGGAAAGAGAGATCCAAGGTAGGCTTTAAATCTAGGATCGAGCACGGTGGCCAAAATGTAGTGCTCTGATTTCAACAGATTGACCACCCGTGAATCCTTGTTAAGCGAATTAAGGGCTCCATCCACAAGTCCCACATGCCTAGCGGAATCGCTCCGTGTTAGCTCCTCCTTCAATGTCTCCAGCTTCTTCTGCAAAAGCCTGATGAGGGGAATGACCTGACTCAGGCTGGCAGTGTCTGAACTGACTTCACGTGTGGCAAGTTCAAAGGGCATCAGAACCTTGCACAACGTTGAAATCATTCTCCACTGCGCTTGAGACAGGTGCATTCCACCTACTATATCGTGCTCAATTGTATAGGCTTGAATGGCCTTTTGCTGCTCCTCCAACCTCTGAAGCATATAGAGGGTTGAATTCCACCTCGTTACCACTTCTTGCTTCAGATGATGGCAGGGCAGGTTCAGTAGTTTTTGGTGGTGCTCCAGTCTTCTGTACATGGTGCCTGTACGCCGAAAGTGTCCCGCAATTCTTCTGGCCACCGACAGCATCTCTTGCACGCCCCTGTCGTTTTTTAAAAAATTCTGCACCACCAAATTCAAGGTATGTGCAAAACATGGGACGTGCTGGAATTTGCCCATATTTAATGCACACACAATATTGCTGGCGTTGTCCGATGCCACAAATCCACAGGAGAGTCCAATTGGGGTAAGCCATTCCGCGATGATCTTCCTCAGTTGCCGTAAGAGGTTTTCAGCTGTGTGCGTATTCTGGAAAGCGGTGATACAAAGCGTAGCCTGCCTAGGAAAGAGTTGGCGTTTGCGAGATGCTGCTACTGGTGCCGCCGCTGCTGTTCTTGCGGCGGGAGTCCATACATCTACCCAGTGGGCTGTCACAGTCATATAGTCCTGACCCTGCCCTGCTCCACTTGTCCACATGTCCGTGGTTAAGTGGACATTGGGTACAACTGCATTTTTTAGGACACTGGTGAGTCTTTTTCTGACGTCCGTGTACATTCTCGGTATCGCCTGCCTAGAGAAGTGGAACCTAGATGGTATTTGGTAACGGGGGCACACTGCCTCAATAAATTGTCTAGTTCCCTGTGAACTAACGGCGGATACCGGACGCACGTCTAACACCAACATAGTTGTCAAGGCCTCAGTTATCCGCTTTGCAGCAGGATGACTGCTGTGATATTTCATCTTCCTCGCAAAGGACTGTTGAACAGTCAATTGCTTACTGGAAGTAGTACAAGTGGGCTTACGACTTCCCCTCTGGGATGACCATCGACTCCCAGCGGCAACAACAGCAGCGCCAGCAGCAGTAGGCGTTACACGCAAGGATGCATCGGAGGAATCCCAGGCAGGAGAGGACTCGTCAGAATTGCCAGTGACATGGCCTGCAGGACTATTGGCATTCCTGGGGAAGGAGGAAATTGACACTGAGGGAGTTGGTGGGGTGGTTTGCGTGAGCTTGGTTACAAGAGGAAGGGATTTACTGGTCAGTGGACTGCTTCCGCTGTCACCCAAAGTTTTTGAACTTGTCACTGACTTATTATGAATGCGCTGCAGGTGACGTATAAGGGAGGATGTTCCGAGGTGGTTAACGTCCTTACCCCTACTTATTACAGCTTGACAAAGGGAACACACGGCTTGACACCTGTTGTCCGCATTGCTGGTGAAATACCTCCACACCGAAGAGCTGATTTTTTTGGTATTTTCACCTGGCATGTCAACGGCCATATTCCTCCCACGGACAACAGGTGTCTCCCCGGGTGCCTGACTTAAACAAACCACCTCACCATCAGAATCCTCCTGGTCAATTTCCTCCCCAGCGCCAGCAACACCCATATCCTCCTCATCCTGGTGTACTTCAACACTGACATCTTCAATCTGACTATCAGGAACTGGACTGCGGGTGCTCCTTCCAGCACTTGCAGGGGGCGTGCAAATGGTGGAAGGCGCATGCTCTTCACGTCCAGTGTTGGGAAGGTCAGGCATCGCAACCGACACAATTGGACTCTCCTTGTGGATTTGGGATTTCGAAGAATGCACAGTTCTTTGCTGTGCTGCTTTTGCCAGCTTGAGTCTTTTCATTTTTCTAGCGAGAGGCTGAGTGCTTCCATCCTCATGTGAAGCTGAACCACTAGCCATGAACATAGGCCAGGGCCTCAGCCGTTCCTTGCCACTCTGTGTCGTAAATGGCATATTGGCAAGTTTACGCTTCTCCTCCGACAATTTTATTTTAGGTTTTGGAGTCCTTTTTTTTCTGATATTTGGTGTTTTGGATTTGACATGCTCTGTACTATGACATTGGGCATCGGCCTTGGCAGACGACGTTGCTGGCATTTCATCGTCTCGGCCATGACTAGTGGCAGCAGCTTCAGCACGAGGTGGAAGTGGATCTTGATCTTTCCCTAATTTTGGAACCTCAACATTTTTGTTCTCCATATTTTAATAGGCACAACTAAAAGGCACCTCAGGTAAACAATGGAGATGGATACTAGTATACAATTATGGACTGCCTGCCGAGTGCAGACACAGAGGTAGCCACAGCCGTGAACTACCGTACTGTACTGTGTCTGCTGCTAATATAGACTGGTTGATAAAGAGATAGTATACTCGTAACTAGTATGTATGTATAAAGAAAGAAAAAAAAACCACGGTTAGGTGGTATATACAATTATGGACGGGCTGCCGAGTGCCGACACAGAGGTAGCCACAGCCGTGAACTACCGCACTGTACTGTGTCTGCTGCTAATATATAGACTGGTTGATAAAGAGATAGTATACTCGTAACTAGTATGTATGTATAAAGAAAGAAAAAAAAACCACGGTTAGGTGGTATATACAATTATGGACGGGCTGCCGAGTGCCGACACAGAGGTAGCCACAGCCGTGAACTACCGCACTGTACTGTGTCTGCTGCTAATATAGACTGGTTGATAAAGAGATAGTATACTCGTAACTAGTATGACTATAAAGAAAGAAAAAAAAACCACGGTTAGGTGGTATATACAATTATGGACGGGCTGCCGAGTGCCGACACAGAGGTAGCCACAGCCGTGAACTACCGCACTGTACTGTGTCTGCTGCTAATATATAGACTGGTTGATAAAGAGATAGTATACTCGTAACTAGTATGTATGTATAAAGAAAGAAAAAAAAACCACGGTTAGGTGGTATATACAATTATGGACGGGCTGCCGAGTGCCGACACAGAGGTAGCCACAGCCGTGAACTACCGCACTGTACTGTGTCTGCTGCTAATATAGACTGGTTGATAAAGAGATAGTATACTCGTAACTAGTATGTATGTATAAAGAAAGAAAAAAAAACCACGGTTAGGTGGTATATACAATTATGGACGGGCTGCCGAGTGCCGACACAGAGGTAGCCACAGCCGTGAACTACCGCACTGTACTGTGTCTGCTGCTAATATATAGACTGGTTGATAAAGAGATAGTATACTCGTAACTAGTATGTATGTATAAAGAAAGAAAAAAAAACCACGGTTAGGTGGTATATACAATTATGGACGGGCTGCCGAGTGCCGACACAGAGGTAGCCACAGCCGTGAACTACCGCACTGTACTGTGTCTGCTGCTAATATAGACTGGTTGATAAAGAGATAGTATACTCGTAACTAGTATGTATGTATAAAGAAAGGAAAAAAAACCACGGTTAGGTGGTATATACAATTATGGACGGGCTGCCGAGTGCCGACACAGAGGTAGCCACAGCCGTGAACTACCGCACTGTACTGTGTCTGCTGCTAATATATAGACTGGTTGATAAAGAGATAGTATACTCGTAACTAGTATGTATGTATAAAGAAAGAAAAAAAAACCACGGTTAGGTGGTATATACAATTATGGACGGGCTGCCGAGTGCCGACACAGAGGTAGCCACAGCCGTGAACTACCGCACTGTACTGTGTCTGCTGCTAATATAGACTGGTTGATAAAGAGATAGTATACTCGTAACTAGTATGTATGTATAAAGAAAGAAAAAAAAACCACGGTTAGGTTGTATATACAATTATGGACGGGCTGCCGAGTGCCGACACAGTGGTAGCCACAGCCGTGAACTACCGCACTGTACTGTGTCTGCTGCTAATATAGACTGGTTGATAAAGAGATAGTATACTCGTAACTAGTATGACTATAAAGAAAGAAAAAAAAACCACGGTTAGGTGGTATATACAATTATGGACGGGCTGCCGAGTGCCGACACAGAGGTAGCCACAGCCGTGAACTACCGCACTGTACTGTGTCTGCTGCTAATATAGACTGGTTGATAAAGAGATAGTATACTACTAATATTATATATACTGGTGGTCAGGTCACTGGTCACTAGTCACACTGGCAGTGGCACTCCTGCAGCAAAAGTGTGCACTGTTTAATTTTAATATAATATTATGTACTCCTGGCTCCTGCTATAACCTATAACTGGCACTGCAGTGCTCCCCAGTCTCCCCCACAATTATAAGCTGTGTGAGCTGAGCACAGTCAGATATATATATACATTGATGCAGCACACTGGGCTGAGCAGTGCACACAGATATGGTATGTGACTGAGTCACTGTGTGTATCGTTTTTTTCAGGCAGAGAACGGATATATTAAATAAAACAAACAACTGCACTGTCTGGTGGTCACTGTGGTCGTCAGTCACTAAACTCTGCACTCTCTTCTACAGTATCACAGCCTCAGGTCAATCTCTCTCTCTCTCTCTCAACCCTAATCTAAATGGAGAGGACGCCAGCCACGTCCTCTCCCTATCAATCTCAATGCACGTGTGAAAATGGCGGCGACGCGCGGCTCCTTATATAGAATCCGAGTCTCGCGATAGAATCCGAGCCTCGCGAGAATCCGACAGCGTCATGATGACGTTCGGGCGCGCTCGGGTTAACCGAGCAAGGCGGGAAGATCCGAGTCGCTCGGATCCGTGTAAAAAAAGCTGAAGTTCGGGCGGGTTCGGATTCCGAGGAACCGAACCCGCTCATCTCTAATTCAAGGTATGTGCAAAACATTGGACGTGCTGGAATTTGCCCATATTTAATGCACACACAATATTGCTGGCGTTGTCCGATGCCACAAATCCACAGGAGAGTCCAATTGGGGTAAGCCATTCCGCGATGATCTTCCTCAGTTGCCGTAAGAGGTTTTCAGCTGTGTGCGTATTCTGGAAACCGGTGATACAAAGCGTAGCCTGCCTAGGAAAGAGTTGGCGTTTGCGAGATGCTGCTACTGGTGCCGACGCTGCTGTTCTTGCGGCGGGAGTCCATACATCTACCCAGTGGGCTGTCACAGTCATATAGTCCTGACCCTGCCCTGCTCCACTTGTCCACATGTCCGTGGTTAAATGGACATTGGGTACAACTGCATTTTTTAGGACACTGGTGAGTCTTTTTCTGACGTCCGTGTACATTCTCGGTATCGCCTGCCTAGAGAAGTGGAACCTAGATGGTATTTGGTAACGGGGGCACACTACCTCAAGAAATTGTCTAGTTCCCTGTGAACTAACGGCGGATACCGGACGCACGTCTAACACCAACATAGTTGTCAAGGCCTCAGTTATCCGCTTTGCAACAGGATGACTGCTGTGATATTTCATCTTCCTCGCAAAGGACTGTTGGACAGTCAATTGCTTGGTGGAAGTAGTAAAAGTGGGCTTACGACTTCCCCTCTGGGATGACCATCGACTCCCAGCAGCAACAACAGCAGCGCCAGCAGCAGTAGGCGTTACACGCAAGGATGCATCGGAGGAATCCCAGGCAGGAGAGGACTCGTCAGAATTGCCAGTGACATGGCCTGCAGGACTATTGGCATTCCTGGGGAAGGAGGAAATTGACACTGAGGGAGTTGGTGGGGTGGTTTGCGTGAGCTTGGTTACAAGAGGAAGGGATTTACTGGTCAGTGGACTGCTTCCGCTGTCGCCCAAAGTTTTTGAACTTGTCACTGACTTATTATGAATGCGCTGCAGGTGACGTATAAGGGAGGATGTTCCGAGGTGGTTAACGTCCTTACCCCTACTTATTACAGCTTGACAAAGGCAACACACGGCTTGACACCTGTTGTCCGCATTTCTGTTGAAATACTTCCACACCGAAGAGCTGATTTTTTGGGTATTTTCACCAGGCATGTCAATGGCCATATTCCTCCCACGGACAACAGGTGTCTCCCCGGGTGCCTGACTTAAACAAACCACCTCACCATCAGAATCCTCCTGGTCAATTTCCTCCCCAGCGCCAGCAACACCCATATCCTCCTCATCCTGGTGTACTTCAACACTGACATCTTCAATCTGACTATCAGGAACTGGACTGCGGGTGCTCCTTCCAGCACTTGCAGGGGGCGTGCAAATGGTGGAAGGCGCATGCTCTTCACGTCCAGTGTTGGGAAGGTCAGGCATCGCAACCGACACAATTGGACTCTCCTTGTGGATTTGGGATTTCAAAGAACGCACAGTTCTTTGCTGTGCTTTTGCCAGCTTGAGTCTTTTCATTTTTCTAGCGAGAGGCTGAGTGCTTCCATCCTCATGTGAAGCTGAACCACTAGCCATGAACATAGGCCAGGGCCTCAGCCGTTCCTTGCCACTCCGTGTGGTAAATGGCATATTGGCAAGTTTACGCTTCTCCTCCGACAATTTTATTTTAGATTTTTGAGTCCTTTTTTTACTGATATTTGGTGTTTTGGATTTTACATGCTCTGTACTATGACATTGGGCATCGGCCTTGGCAGACAACGTTGCTGGCATTTCATCGTCTCGGCCATGACTAGTGGCAGCAGCTTCAGCACGAGGTGGAAGTCGATCTTGATCTTTCCCTATTTTTGGAACCTCAACATTTTTGTTCTCCATATTTTAATAGGCACAACTAAAAGGCACCTCAGGTAAACAATGGAGATGGATGGATACTAGTATACTTATGGATGACGAGCGACTGCCGACACAGAGGTAGCTACAGCCGTGGACTACCGTACTGTGTCTGCTGCTAATATAGACTGGATGATAATGAGATAAAATTAAAATATATATATATATATCACACTAGTACTGCAGCCGGACAGGTATATATTATGTAATGACGGACCTTCTGGACACTGTCTGTCAGCACTGCAGACTCCTAAAGTAAGCTACTAGTATCAAGAAGATAGAAAAAAAAAACCACGGGTAGGTGGTATACAATTATGGATGGACGAGCGACTGCCGACACAGAGGTAACTACAGCCGTGGACTACCGTACTGTGTCTGCTGCTAATATAGACTGGATGATAATGAGATAAAATTAAAATATATATATATATATATCACACTAGTACTGCAGCCGGACAGGTATATATTATGTAATGACGGACCTGCTGGACACTGTCTGTCAGCACTGCAGACTCCTAAAGTAAGCTACTAGTATCAAGAAGATAGAAGAAAAAAAAACACGGGTAGGTGGTATACAATTATGGATGGACGAGCGACTGCCGACACAGAGGTAGCTACAGCCGTGGACTACCGTACTGTGTCTGCTGCTAATATAGACTGGATGATAATGAGATAAAATTAAAATATATATATATATCACACTAGTACTGCAGCCGGACAGGTATATATTATGTAATGACGGACCTGCTGGACACTGTCTGTCAGCACTGCAGACTCCTAAAGTAAGCTACTAGTATCAAGAAGATAGAAAAAAAAAAAAACACGGGTAGGTGGTATACAATTATGGATGGACGAGCGACTGCCGACACAGAGGTAGCTACTACAGCCGTGGACTACCGTACTGTGTCTGCTGCTAATATAGACTGGATGATAATGAGATAAAATTAAAATATATATATATATATATATATCACACTAGTACTGGCGCCGGACAGGTATATATTATGTAATGACGGACCTGCTGGACACTGTCTGTCAGCACTGCAGACTCCTAAAGTAAGCTACTAGTATCAAGAAGATAGAAGAAAAGAAAAAACACGGGTAGGTGGTATACAATTATGGATGGACGAGCGACTGCCGACACAGAGGTAGCTACAGCCGTGGACTACCGTACTGTGTCTGCTGCTAATATAGACTGGATGATAATTAGATAAAATTAAAATATATATATATTATATATCACACTAGTACTGCAGCCGGACAGGTATATATTATGTAATGACGGACCTGCTGGACACTGTCTGTCAGACTCAGCACTGCAGACTCCTAAAGTAAGCTACTAGTATCAAGAAGATAGAAAAAAAAAACCACGGGTAGGTGGTATACAATTATGGATGGACGAGCGACTGCCGACACAGAGGTAGCTACAGCCGTGGACTACCGTACTGTGTCTGCTGCTAATATAGACTGGATGATAGTGAGATAAAATTAAAATATATATATATATCACACTAGTACTGCAGCCGGACAGGTATATATTATGTAATGACGGACCTGCTGGACACTGTCTGCAGAATGCGTTTATAAAAACACCACACGACGAGTGTTTAACTTTTTCAGGCAGACAATCACAATATACTGGTGGTCAGCAGACAATCACAATACTGGTGGTCAGTGGTCACTGGTCAGTCACACTGGCAGTGGCACTCTGGCAGCAAAAGTGTGCACTGTACTTAAAATATGTACTCCTGCTATAACTGCTCCCCAGTCTCCCCCACAATTAAGCTGTGTGAGCAGTGAGCACTCAGCACAGTCAGATAATGATATACAGTATTACATATAATGCAGCACACTGGGCTGAGCACAGATATGGTATGTGACTGTGTCACACTGTGTATCGTTTTTTTTCAGGCAGAGAACGGATTAATTAAACTGGTGGTCACTGGTCACACTATCAGCAGCAAGTAGTACTCCTCCTAATAATATGCTCCCCAAAATTTGTGTCTCTCTCTAGTACTCTAGTCTAAACGGAGAGGACGCCAGCCACGTCCTCTCCCTATCAATCTCAATGCACGTGTGAAAATGGCGGCGACGCGCGGCTCCTTATATAGAATCCGAGTCTCGCGATAGAATACGAGCCTCGCGAGAATCCGACAGCGGGATGATGACGTTCGGGCGCGCTCGGGTTAACCGAGCAAGGCGGGAAGATCCGAGTCGCTCGGCCCCGTGTAAAAAAACCTGAAGTTCGGGCGGGTTCGGATTCCGAGGAACCGAACCCGCTCATCTCTACCCTCTATACAGTACACTGACCTCTATATACCTGCTAGTACATCCCTGATGCCTATATTCCCTAAGCTAAATCCCTGACGCCTCTATTCCCTACGCTACATCCCTGACGCCTCTATTCCCTATGCTACATCCCTGACGCCTCTATACCCTACGCTACATCCCTGATGCCTCTATTCCCTACGCTACATTCCTGATGCCTCTATAACCTACGCTACATCCCTGACGCCTCTATACCCTACGCTACATCCCTGACGCCTCTATACAGTACAATGCATTACTGATCCCTCTAGACCATACATCCTCATTACATCAGAGAGATAGTGAAACACTGGAAAAAATAAGGATAAAGTGGACTACAGAAACTGATGCTCTAAACAAAGGAGAGAGAGAGAGAGAGAAAAGCACAAGGGAAAGTGGGCAATCGGAACACCATAGAGAGAGGAGAGATAGAAATGCCTGAAAAAGTAAAGGGGGTTGGGTATGGCATCCGGCGCTCGGGATTCCAGCAGTCATATGATACCTAATCCTAACCCTCTGGGGGGGTGGCGGATAGGGCTAACCCTCAGGGGGTGGCAGCTAGGACTAACCCCCCCCCCCTAGTGCCTTCCCTAACACCCCCTCCCCCGGTCCTAACCCTCCCTCCAATACTCGCCTTCGGGATGTTGGCTGTCAGCAAGATGCATCCTCATTTCAATGTCTACTGAAATAATTCAGGTTGACACCAGGAAACATTAACGCCACTGCATCCTTGCTGCTTTCTCATGTGGAAGTCTGTTTAATGTGAAAACAAGGTGATATCTAATTATCTAATTAGCACACAGGTAAGGAATTAAGAAAATCTTTATTTAAGGGTGAAGATGTTTCTCACAAAATCGTTGCCCCAATGCATCATTGAAATTCAAGCTGGAAAGATGATTTTAATATATCACTTGTACATTTTGTATTGCTCTTCTGGTGACAATGTAGTTTGTTTTTGTCAATTACCATTTTAATAATAGGGTAAAGAAAATTAAGTGGATTTTTGAAAGAAAACAATACTGTCAATATACTATTAAAACAAATTAAAATGGTAAAAGTTATTGTACTTTAAGTAAAAATAAAAGAGCCAAAATATCAATCCCAGTTTTGGATTACTTTAATTAACAAAAAAAAAAGCATACAGCAGAGGATAGTTTCAATCTGCCTACCTCTGGGTTATGGGTCCAGCATGCTTCCATTGCAGTACTCTGCTGCACATGTAAGTGCAAGAGATCCTGAAGCACTCACTCATCATGGGAAAGTACCAATGTGTTTCTTCGTTGGTTGATGGAAGAAACATCTTACAAAAACTCTCCAGATTATTGACTTTTTAAAGTTTTGCTAGGAAACGTTTTAGATGAATGCTTATTAGCCTTTGTCAGTATGGACTTTTGCAAAGTGTCTCTGTGGCGCAATCAGTTAGTATGTACGGCTATTAACCAAAAGGTTGGTGGTTCAATCCCACCCAGGGACCTAATTGACCTTGTTATCAGATTTTGGTGATCTTTAAGTAGACAAGTCAAAATTTCAAACCCCCTGTTATGGTGTAGGGTACTTGGCCTTCTCTGATGTAATCAGAGTTAGATTTGATTCAGTGATTTTATAAAAACAGCTAGGAAGCACAATTTAGCAGTGGGTTGCAGAGAAAAAAAATATGCTGGCAGAAAAATCCAATTGAGTGATTAAACAGTTTTTTATTTTCTGGCTTTATTTTTATGCTAACAAATTTGTTCTCTGAAAAGTGTCCACAAAGCCAAGTCTCTGATTAACACCTTTGTAAGGATGGTTTTTCACCTATTACTAAATTAAACTTGCTTCATTGGAAAGGCAGCAAGATGCATCCTCATTTCAATGTCTACTGAAATAATACAGGTTGACACCAGGAAACATTAACGCCACTGCATCCTTGCTGCTTTCTCATGTGGAAGTCTGTTTAATGTGAAAACAAGGTGATATCTAATTAGCACACAGGTAAGGAATTAAGAAAATCTTTATTTAAGGGTGAAGATGTTTCTCACAAAATCGTTGCCCCAATGCATCATTGAAATTATAGCTGGAAAGATGATTTTAATATATCACTTGTACATTTTGTATTGCTCTTCTGGTGACAATGTAGTTTGTTTTTGTCAATTACCATTTTAATAATAGGGTAAAGAAAATGAAGTGGATTTTTGAAAGAAAACAATACTGTCAATATACTATTAAAACAAATTAAAATGGTAAAAGTTATTGTACTTTAAGTAAAAATAAAAGAGACAAAATATCAATCCCAGTTTTGGATTACTTTAATTAACAAACAAAAAAATGCATATAGCAGAGGATAGTTTCAATCTGCCTACCTCTGGGTTATGAGCCCAGCATGCTTCCATTGCAGTACTCTGCTGCACATGTAAGTGCAAGAGATCCTGAAGCACTCACTCATCATGGGAAAGTACCAATGTGTTTCTTCGTTGGTTGATGGAAGAAACATCTTACAAAAACTCTCCTGATTATTGACTTTTTAAAGTTTTTCTAGGAAACGTTTTAGATGAATGCTTATTAGCCTTTGTCAGTATGAACTTTTGCAAAGTGTCTCTGTGGCGCAATCAGTTAGTATGTACGGCTATTAACCAAAAGGTTGGTGGTTCAATCCCACCCAGGGACCTAATTGACCTTGTTATCAGATTTTGGTGATCTTTAAGTAGACAAGTCAAATTTCATACCCCCTGTTATGGTGTAGGGTACCTGGCCTTCTCTGATGTAATCAGAGTTAGATTTGATTCAGTGATTTTATAAAAACATCTAGGAAGCACAATTTAGCAGTGGGTTGCAGAGAAAAAGAAATATGCTGGCAAAAAAATCAAATTGCGTGATTAAACAGCTCTTCATTTTCTGGCTTTATTTTTATGCTAACAAATTTGTTCTCTGAAAAGTGTCCACAAAGCCAAGTCTCTGATTAACACCTTTGTAAGGATGGTTTTTCACCTATTACTAAATTAAACTTGCTTCATTGGAAAGGCAGCAAGATGCATCCTCATTTCAATGTCTACTGAAATAATACAGGTTGACACCAGGAAACATTAACGCCACTGCATCCTTGCTGCTTTCTCATGTGGAAGTCTGTTTAATGTGAAAACAAGGTGATATCTAATTAGCACACAGGTAAGAAATTACGAAAATCTTTATTTAAGGGTGAAGATGTTTCTCACAAAATTGTTGCCCCAATGCATCATTGAAATTCAAGCTGGAAAGATGATTTTAATATATCACTTGTACATTTTGTATTGCTCTTCTGGTGACAATGTAGTTTTTTTTGTCAATTACCATTTTAATAATAGGGTAAAGAAAATTAAGTGGATTTTTGAAAGAAAACTATACTGTCAATATACTATTAAAACAAATTAAAATGGTAAAAGTTATTGTACTTTAAGTAAAAATAAAAGAGCAAAAATATCAATCCCAGTTTTGATTACTTAAATTAACCAAAAAAAATGCATATAGCAAAGGATAGTTTCAATCTGCCTACCTCTGGGTTATGGGTCCAGCATGCTTCCATTGCAGTACTCTGCTGCACATGTAAGTGCAAGAGATCCTGAAGCACTCCCTCATCATGGGAAAGTACCAATGTGTTTATTCATTGGTTGATGGAAGAAACATCTTACAAAAACTCTCCAGATTATTGATTTTTTAATATTTTTCTAGGAAACGTTCTAGATGTATGCTTATTAGCCTTTGTCAGTATGTACTGTTTGCAAAGTGTCTCGGTGGCGCAATCGGTTAGTGTGTTCGGCTATTAACCAAAAGGTTGGTGGTTCAATCCCACCCAGGGACGTAATTGACCTTGTGATCAGATTTTGGTGATATTTAAGTAGACAAGTCAAAATTTCAAACCCCCTCTTATTGTGTAGGGTACCTGGCCTTCTCTGATGTAATCAGAGTTAGATTTGATTCAGTGATTTTATAAAAAACAGCTAGGAAGCACAATTTAGCAGTGGGTTGCAGAGAAAAAAAATATGCTGGCAGAAAAATCCAATTGAGTGATTAAACAGCTCTTCATTTTCTGGAATTTATTTTTATGCTAACAAATTTGTTCTCTGAAAAGTGTCCACAAAGCCAAGTCTCTGATTAACACCTTTGTAAGGATGGTTTTTCACCTATTACTAAATTAAACTTGCTTCATTGGAAAGGCAGCAAGATGCATCCTCATTTCAATGTCTACTGAAATAATACAGGTTGACACCAGGAAACATTAACGCCACTGCATCTTTGCTGCTTTCTCACATGGAAGTCTGTTTAATGTGAAAACAAGGTGATATCTAATTAGCACACAGGTAAGGAATTACGAAAATCTTTATTTAAGGGTGAAGATGTTTCTCACAAAATTGTTGCCCCAATGCATCATTGAAATTCAAGCTGGAAAGATGATTTTAATATATCACTTGTACATTTTGTATTGCTCTTCTGGTGACAATGTAGTTTTTTTGTCAATTACCATTTTAATAACAGGGTAAAGAAAATTAAGTGGATTTTTGAAAGAAAACTATACTGTCAATATACTATTAAAACAAATTAAAATGGTAAAAGTTATTGTACTTTAAGTAAAAATAAAAGAGCAAAAATATCAATCCCAGTTTTGATTACTTAAATTAACAAAAAAAATGCATATAGCAAAGGATAGTTTCAATCTGCCTACCTCTGGGTTATGGGTCCAGCATGCTTCCATTGCAGTACTCTGCTGCCCATGTAAGTGCAAGAGATCCTGAAGCACTCACTCATCATGGGAAAGTACCAATGTGTTTATTCGTTGGTTGATGGAAGAAACATCTTACAAAAACTCTCCAGATTATTGATTTTTTAATGTTTTTCTAGGAAACGTTCTAGATGTATGCTTATTAGCCTTTGTCAGTATGTACTTTTTGCAAAGTGTCTCTGTGGCGCAATCGGTTAGTGTGTTTGGCTGTTAACCAAAAGGTTGGTGGTTCAATCCCACCCAGGGATGTAATTAACCTTGTGATCAGATTTTGGTGATATTTAAGTAGACAAGTCAAAATTTCAAACCTCCTCTTATGGTGTAGGGTACATGGCCTTCTCTGATGTAATCAGAGTTAGATTTGATTCAGTGATTTTATAAAAAACAGCTAGGAAGCACAATTTAGCAGTGGGTTGCAGAGAAAAAAAATATGCTGGCAGAAAAATCCAATCGAGTGATTAAACAGCTCTTCATTTTCTGGCTTTATTTTTATGCTAACAAATTTGTTCTCTGAAAAGTGTCCACAAAGCCAAGTCTCTGATTAACACCTTTGTAAGGATGGTTTTTCACCTATTACTAAATTAAACTTGCTTCATTGGAAAGGCAGCAAGATGCATCCTCATTTCAATGTCTACTGAAATAATACAAGTTGACACCAGGAAACATTAACGCCACTGCATCCTTGCTGCTTTCTCATGTGGAAGTCTGTTTAATGTGAAAACAAGGTGATATCTAATTAGCACACAGGTAAGGAATTAAGAAAATCTTTATTTAAGGGTGAAGATGTTTCTCACAAAATTGTTGACCCAATGCATCATTGAAATTCAAGCTGGAAAGATGATTTTAATATATCACTTGTACATTTTGTATTGCTCTTCTGGTGACAATGTAGTTTGTTTTTGTCAATTACCATTTTAATAATAGGGTAAAGAAAATGAAGTGGATTTTTGAAAGAAAACAATACTGTCAATATACTATTAAAACAAATTAAAATGGTAAAAGTTATTGTACTTTAAGTAAAAATAAAAGAGCCAAAATATCAATCCCAGTTTTGGATTACTTTAATTAACAAAAAAAAAAGCATACAGCAGAGGATAGTTTCAATCTGCCTACCTCTGGGTTATGGGTCCAGCATGCTTCCATTGCAGTACTCTGCTGCACATGTAAGTGCAAGAGATCCTGAAGCACTCACTCATCATGGGAAAGTACCAATGTGTTTCTTCGTTGGTTGATGGAAGAAACATCTTACAAAAACTCTCCAGATTATTGACTTTTTAAAGTTTTGCTAGGAAACGTTTTAGATGAATGCTTATTAGCCTTTGTCAGTATGGACTTTTGCAAAGTGTCTCTGTGGCGCAATCAGTTAGTATGTACGGCTATTAACCAAAAGGTTGGTGGTTCAATCCCACCCAGGGACCTAATTGACCTTGTTATCAGATTTTGGTGATCTTTAAGTAGACAAGTCAAAATTTCAAACCCCCTGTTATGGTGTAGGGTACTTGGCCTTCTCTGATGTAATCAGAGTTAGATTTGATTCAGTGATTTTATAAAAACAGCTTGGAAGCACAATTTAGCAGTGGGTTGCAGAGAAAAAAAATATGCTGGCAGAAAAATCCAATTGAGTGATTAAACAGTTTTTTATTTTCTGGCTTTATTTTTATGCTAACAAATTTGTTCTCTGAAAAGTGTCCACAAAGCCAAGTCTCTGATTAACACCTTTGTAAGGATGGTTTTTCACCTATTACTAAATTAAACTTGCTTCATTGGAAAGGCAGCAAGATGCATCCTCATTTCAATGTCTACTGAAATAATACAGGTTGACACCAGGAAACATTAACGCCACTGCATCCTTGCTGCTTTCTCATGTGGAAGTCTGTTTAATGTGAAAACAAGGTGATATCTAATTAGCACACAGGTAAGGAATTAAGAAAATCGTTATTTAAGGGTGAAGATGTTTCTCACAAAATCGTTGCCCCAATGCATCATTGAAATTATAGCTGGAAAGATGATTTTAATATATCACTTGTACATTTTGTATTGCTCTTCTGGTGACAATGTAGTTTGTTTTTGTCAATTACCATTTTAATAATAGGGTAAAGAAAATGAAGTGGATTTTTGAAAGAAAACAATACTGTCAATATACTATTAAAACAAATTAAAATGGTAAAAGTTATTGTACTTTAAGTAAAAATAAAAGAGACAAAATATCAATCCCAGTTTTGGATTACTTTAATTAACAAACAAAAAAATGCATATAGCAGAGGATAGTTTCAATCTGCCTACCTCTGGGTTATGGGCCCAGCATGCTTCCATTGCAGTACTCTGCTGCACATGTAAGTGCAAGAGATCCTGAAGCACTCACTCATCATGGGAAAGTACCAATGTGTTTCTTCGTTGGTTGATGGAAGAAACATCTTACAAAAACTCTCCAGATTATTGACTTTTTAAAGTTTTTCTAGGAAACGTTTTAGATGAATGCTTATTAGCCTTTGTCAGTATGAACTTTTGCAAAGTGTCTCTGTGGCGCAATCAGTTAGTATGTACGGCTATTAACCAAAAGGTTGTTGGTTCAATCCCACCCAGGGACCTAATTGACCTTGTTATCAGATTTTGGTGATCTTTAAGTAGACAAGTCAAATTTCATACCCCCTGTTATGGTGTAGGGTACCTGGCCTTCTCTGATGTAATCAGAGTTAGATTTGATTCAGTGATTTTATAAAAACATCTAGGAAGCACAATTTAGCAGTGGGTTGCAGAGAAAAAGAAATATGCTGGCAAAAAAATCAAATTGCGTGATTAAACAGCTCTTCATTTTCTGGCTTTATTTTTATGCTAACAAATTTGTTCTCTGAAAAGTGTCCACAAAGCCAAGTCTCTGATTAACACCTTTGTAGGGATGGTTTTTCACCTATTACTAAATTAAACTTGCTTCATTGGAAAGGCAGCAAGATGCATCCTCATTTCAATGTCTACTGAAATAATACAGGTTGACACCAGGAAACATTAACGCCACTGCATCCTTGCTGCTTTCTCATGTGGAAGTCTGTTTAATGTGAAAACAAGGTGATATCTAATTAGCACACAGGTAAGAAATTACGAAAATCTTTATTTAAGGGTGAAGATGTTTCTCACAAAATTGTTGCCCCAATGCATCATTGAAATTCAAGCTGGAAAGATGATTTTAATATATCACTTGTACATTTTGTATTGCTCTTCTGGTGACAATGTAGTTTTTTTTGTCAATTACCATTTTAATAATAGGGTAAAGAAAATTAAGTGGATTTTTGAAAGAAAACTATACTGTCAATATACTATTAAAACAAATTAAAATGGTAAAAGTTATTGTACTTTAAGTAAAAATAAAAGAGCAAAAATATCAATCCCAGTTTTGATTACTTAAATTAACCAAAAAAATGCATATAGCAAAGGATAGTTTCAATCTGCCTACCTCTGGGTTATGGGTCCAGCATGCTTCCATTGCAGTACTCTGCTGCACATGTAAGTGCAAGAGATCCTGAAGCACTCCCTCATCATGGGAAAGTACCAATGTGTTTATTCATTGGTTGATGGAAGAAACATCTTACAAAAACTCTCCAGATTATTGATTTTTTAATATTTTTCTAGGAAACGTTCTAGATGTATGCTTATTAGCCTTTGTCAGTATGTACTGTTTGCAAAGTGTCTCGGTGGCGCAATCGGTTAGTGTGTTCGGCTATTAACCAAAAGGTTGGTGGTTCAATCCCACCCAGGGACGTAATTGACCTTGTGATCAGATTTTGGTGATATTTAAGTAGACAAGTCAAAATTTCAAACCCCCTCTTATTGTGTAGGGTACCTGGCCTTCTCTGATGTAATCAGAGTTAGATTTGATTCAGTGATTTTATAAAAAACAGCTAGGAAGCACAATTTAGCAGTGGGTTGCAGAGAAAAAAAATATGCTGGCAGAAAAATCCAATTGAGTGATTAAACAGCTCTTCATTTTCTGGAATTTATTTTTATGCTAACAAATTTGTTCTCTGAAAAGTGTCCACAAAGCCAAGTCTCTGATTAACACCTTTGTAAGGATGGTTTTTCACCTATTACTAAATTAAACTTGCTTCATTGGAAAGGCAGCAAGATGCATCCTCATTTCAATGTCTACTGAAATAATACAGGTTGACACCAGGAAACATTAACGCCACTGCATCTTTGCTGCTTTCTCACATGGAAGTCTGTTTAATGTGAAAACAAGGTGATATCTAATTAGCACACAGGTAAGGAATTACGAAAATCTTTATTTAAGGGTGAAGATGTTTCTCACAAAATTGTTGCCCCAATGCATCATTGAAATTCAAGCTGGAAAGATGATTTTAATATATCACTTGTACATTTTGTATTGCTCTTCTGGTGACAATGTAGTTTTTTTGTCAATTACCATTTTAATAACAGGGTAAAGAAAATTAAGTGGATTTTTGAAAGAAAACTATACTGTCAATATACTATTAAAACAAATTAAAATGGTAAAAGTTATTGTACTTTAAGTAAAAATAAAAGAGCAAAAATATCAATCCCAGTTTTGATTACTTAAATTAACAAAAAAAATGCATATAGCAAAGGATAGTTTCAATCTGCCTACCTCTGGGTTATGGGTCCAGCATGCTTCCATTGCAGTACTCTGCTGCCCATGTAAGTGCAAGAGATCCTGAAGCACTCACTCATCATGGGAAAGTACCAATGTGTTTATTCGTTGGTTGATGGAAGAAACATCTTACAAAAACTCTCCAGATTATTGATTTTTTAATGTTTTTCTAGGAAACGTTCTAGATGTATGCTTATTAGCCTTTGTCAGTATGTACTTTTTGCAAAGTGTCTCTGTGGCGCAATCGGTTAGTGTGTTTGGCTGTTAACCAAAAGGTTGGTGGTTCAATCCCACCCAGGGACGTAATTAACCTTGTGATCAGATTTTGGTGATATTTAAGTAGACAAGTCAAAATTTCAAACCTCCTCTTATGGTGTAGGGTACATGGCCTTCTCTGATGTAATCAGAGTTAGATTTGATTCAGTGATTTTATAAAAAACAGCTAGGAAGCACAATTTAGCAGTGGGTTGCAGAGAAAAAAAATTTGCTGGCAGAAAAATCCAATCGAGTGATTAAACAGCTCTTCATTTTCTGGCTTTATTTTTATGCTAACAAATTTGTTCTCTGAAAAGTGTCCACAAAGCCAAGTCTCTGATTAACACCTTTGTAAGGATGGTTTTTCACCTATTACTAAATTAAACTTGCTTCATTGGAAAGGCAGCAAGATGCATCCTCATTTCAATGTCTACTGAAATAATACAAGTTGACACCAGGAAACATTAACTCCACTGCATCCTTGCTACTTTCTCATGTGGAAGTCTGTTTAATGTGAAAACAAGGTGATATCTAATTAGCACACAGGTAAGGAATTAAGAAAATCTTTATTTAAGGGTGAAGATGTTTCTCACAAAATTGTTGACCCAATGCATCATTGAAATTCAAGCTGGAAAGATGATTTTAATATATCACTTGTACATTTTGTATTGCTCTTCTGGTGACAATGTAGTTTGTTTTTGTCAATTACCATTTTAATAATAGGGTAAAGAAAATGAAGTGGATTTTTGAAAGAAAACAATACTGTCAATATACTATTAAAACAAATTAAAATGGTAAAAGTTATTGTACTTTAAGTAAAAATAAAAGAGACAAAATATCAATCCGAGTTTTGGATTACTTTAATTAACAAAAAAAAATGCATATAGCAGAGGATAGTTTCAATCTGCCTACCTCTGGGTTATGGGCCCAGCATGCTTCCATTGCAGTACTCTGCTGCACATGTAAGTGCAAGAGATCCTGAAGCACTCACTCATCATGGGAAAGTACCAATGTGTTTCTTCGTTGGTTGATGGAAGAAACATCTTACAAAAACTCTCCAGATAATTGACATTTTAAAGTTTTTCTAGGAAACGTTTTAGATGAATGCTTATTAGCCTTTGTCAGTATGAACTTTTGCAAAGTGTCTCTGTGGCGCAATCAGTTAGTATGTACGGCTATTAACCAAAAGGTTGGTGGTTCAATCCCACCAATTGACCTTGTTATCAGATTTTGGTGATATTTAAGTAGACAAGTCAAATTTCATACCCCCTGTTATGGTGTAGGGTACCTGGCCTTCTCTGATGTAATCAGAGTTAGATTTGATTCAGTGATTTTATAAAAACATCTAGGAAGCACAATTTAGCAGTGGGTTGCAGAGAAAAAGAAATATGCTGGCAAAAAAATCAAATTGCGTGATTAAACAGCTCTTCATTTTCTGGCTTTATTTTTATGCTAACAAATTTGTTCTCTGAAAAGTGTCCACAAAGCCAAGTCTCTGATTAACACCTTTGTAGGGATGGTTTTTCACCTATTACTAAATTAAACTTGCTTCATTGGAAAGGCAGCAAGATGCATCCTCATTTCAATGTCTACTGAAATAATACAAGTTGACACCAGGAAACATTAACGCCACTGCATCCTTGCTGCTTTCTCATGTGGAAGTCTGTTTAATGTGAAAACAAGGTGATATCTAATTAGCACACAGGTAAGAAATTCCGAAAATCTTTATTTAAGGGTGAAGATGTTTCTCACAAAATTGTTGCCCCAATGCATCTTTGAAATTCAAGCTGGAAAGATGATTTTAATATATCACTTGTACATTTTGTATTGCTCTTCTGGTGACAATGTAGTTTTTTTTGTCAATTACCATTTTAATAATAGGGTAAAGAAAATTAAGCGGATTTTTGAAAGAAAACTATACTGTCAATATACTATTAAAACAAATTAAAATGGTAAAAGTTATTGTACTTTAAGTAAAAATAAAAGAGCAAAAATATCAATCCCAGTTTTGATTACTTAAATTAACAAAAAAAAATGCATATAACAAAGGATAGTTTCAATCTGCCTACCTCTGGGTTATGGGTCCAGCATGCTTCCATTGCAGTACTCTGCTGCACATGTAAGTGCAAGAGATCCTGAAGCACTCACTCATCATGGGAAAGTACCAATGTGTTTATTCATTGGTTGATGGAAGAAACATCTTACAAAAACTCTCCAGATTATTGATTTTTTAATGTTTTTCTAGGAAACGTTCTAGATGTATGCTTATTAGCCTTTGTCAGTATGTACTGTTTGCAAAGTGTCTCTGTGGCGCAATCGGTTAGTGTGTTCGGCTATTAACCAAAAGGTTGGTGGTTCAATCCCACCCAGGGACGTAATTAACCTTGTGATCAGATTTTGGTGATATTTAAGTAGACAAGTCAAAATTTCAAACCTCCTCTTATGGTGTAGGGTACATGGCCTTCTCTGATGTAATCAGAGTTAGATTTGATTCAGTGATTTTATAAAAAACAGCTAGGAAGCACAATTTAGCAGTGGGTTGCAGAGAAAAAAAATATGCTGGCAGAAAAATCCAATCGAGTGATTAAACAGCTCTTCATTTTCTGGCTTTATTTTTATGCTAACAAATTTGTTCTCTGAAAAGTGTCCACAAAGCCAAGTCTCTGATTAACACCTTTGTAAGGATGGTTTTTCACCTATTACTAAATTAAACTTGCTTCATTGGAAAGGCAGCAAGATGCATCCTCATTTCAATGTCTACTGAAATAATACAAGTTGACACCAGGAAACATTAACGCCACTGCATCCTTGCTGCTTTCTCATGTGGAAGTCTGTTTAATGTGAAAACAAGGTGATATCTAATTAGCACACAGGTAAGGAATTAAGAAAATCTTTATTTAAGGGTGAAGATGTTTCTCACAAAATTGTTGACCCAATGCATCATTGAAATTCAAGCTGGAAAGATGATTTTAATATATCACTTGTACATTTTGTATTGCTCTTCTGGTGACAATGTAGTTTGTTTTTGTCAATTACCATTTTAATAATAGGGTAAAGAAAATTAAGTGGATTTTTGAAAGAAAACAATACTGTCAATATACTATTAAAACAAATTAAAATGGTAAAAGTTATTGTACTTTAAGTAAAAATAAAAGAGACAAAATATCAATCCCAGTTTTGGATTACTTTAATTAACAAAAAAAAAATGCATATAGCAGAGGATAGTTTCAATCTGCCTACCTCTGGGTTATGGGCCCAGCATGCTTCCATTGCAGTACTCTGCTGCACATGTAAGTTCAAGAGATCCTGAAGCACTCACTCATCATGGGAAAGTACCAATGTGTTTCTTCGTTGGTTGATGGAAGAAACATCTTACAAAAACTCTCCAGATTATTGACTTTTTAAAGTTTTTCTAGGAAACGTTTTAGATGAATGCTTATTAGCCTTTGTCAGTATGGACTTTTGCAAAGTGTCTCTGTGGCGCAATCAGTTAGTGTGTACGGCTATTAACCAAAAGGTTGGTGGTTCAATTCCACCCAGGGACCTAATTGACCTTGTTATCAGATTTTGGTTATCTTTAAGTAGACAAGTCAAATTTCATACCCCCTGTTATGGTGTGGGGTACCTGGCCTTCTCTGATGTAATCAGAGTTAGATTTGATTCAGTGATTTTATAAAAACATCTAGGAAGCACAATTTAGCAGTGGGTTGCAGAGAAAAAGAAATATGCTGGCAAAAAAATCAAATTGCGTGATTAAACAGCTCTTCATTTTCTGGCTTTATTTTTATGCTAACAAATTTGTTCTCTGAAAAGTGTCCACAAAGCCAAGTCTCTGATTAACACCTTTGTAGGGATGGTTTTTCACCTATTACTAAATTAAACTTGCTTCATTGGAAAGGCAGCAAGATGCATCCTCATTTCAATGTCTACTGAAATAATACAGGTTGACACCAGGAAACATTAACGCCACTGCATCCTTGCTGCTTTCTCATGTGGAAGTCTGTTTAATGTGAAAACAAGGTGATATCTAATTAGCACACAGGTAATGAATTAAGAAAATCTTTATTTAAGGGTGAAGATGTTTCTCACAAAATCGTTGCCCCAATGCATCATTGAAATTCAAGCTGGAAAGATGATTTTAATATATCACTTGTACATTTTGTATTGCTCTTCTGGTGACAATGTAGTTTGTTTTTGTCAATTACCATTTTAATAATAGGGTAAAGAAAATGAAGTGGATTTTTGAAAGAAAACAATACTGTCAATATACTATTAAAACAAATTAAAATGGTAAAAGTTATTGTACTTTAAGTAAAAATAAAAGAGCCAAAATATCAATCCCAGTTTTGGATTACTTTAATTAACAAAAAAAAAAGCATACAGCAGAGGATAGTTTCAATCTGCCTACCTCTGGGTTATGGGTCCAGCATGCTTCCATTGCAGTACTCTGCTGCACATGTAAGTGCAAGAGATCCTGAAGCACTCACTCATCATGGGAAAGTACCAATGTGTTTCTTCGTTGGTTGATGGAAGAAACATCTTACAAAAACTCTCCAGATTATTGACTTTTTAAAGTTTTGCTAGGAAACGTTTTAGATGAATGCTTATTAGCCTTTGTCAGTATGGAAATTTGCAAAGTGTCTCTGTGGCGCAATCAGTTAGTATGTACGGCTTTTAACCAAAAGGTTGGTGGTTTAATCCCACCTAGGGACCTAATTGACCTTGTTATCAGATTTTGGTGATCTTTAAGTAGACAAGTCAAAATTTCAAACCCCCTGTTATGGTGTAGGGTACTTGGCCTTCTCTGATGTAATCAGAGTTAGATTTGATTCAGTGATTTTATAAAAACAGCTAGGAAGCACAATTTAGCAGTGGGTTGCAGAGAAAAAAAATATGCTGGCAGAAAAATCCAATTGAGTGATTAAACAGCTCTTTATTTTCTGGCTTTATTTTTATGCTAACAAATTTGTTCTCTGAAAAGTGTCCACAAAGCCAAGTCTCTGATTAACACCTTTGTAAGGATGGTTTTTCACCTATTACTAAATTAAACTTGCTTCATTGGAAAGGCAGCAAGATGCATCCTCATTTCAATGTCTACTGAAATAATACAGGTTGACACCAGGAAACATTAACGCCACTGCATCCTTGCTGCTTTCTCATGTAAAAGTCTGTTTAATATGAAAACAAGGTGATATCTAATTAGCACACAGGTAAGGAATTAAGAAAATCTTTATTTAAGGGTGAAGATGTTTCTCACAAAATCGTTGCCCCAATGCATCATTGAAATTCAAGCTGGAAAGATGATTTTAATATATCACTTGTACATTTTGTATTGCTCTTCTGGTGACAATGTAGTTTGTTTTTGTCAATTACCATTTTAATAATAGGGTAAAGAAAATGAAGTGGATTTTTGAAAGAAAACAATACTGTCAATATACTATTAAAACAAATTAAAATGGTAAAAGTTATTGTACTTTAAGTAAAAATAAAAGAGCCAAAATATCAATCCCAGTTTTGGATTACTTTAATTAACAAAAAAAAATGCATATAGCAGAGGATAGTTTCAATCTGCCTACCTCTGGGTTATGGGCCCAGCATGCTTCCATTGCAGTACTCTGCTGCACATGTAAGTGCAAGAGATCCTGAAGCACTCACTCATCATGGGAAAGTACCAATGTGTTTCTTCGTTGGTTGATGGAAGAAACATCTTACAAAAACTCTCCAGATTATTGACTTTTTAAAGTTTTTCTAGGAAACGTTTTAGATGAATGCTTATTAGCCTTTGTCAGTATGAACTTTTGCAAAGTGTCTCTGTGGCGCAATCAGTTAGTATGTACGGCTATTAACCAAAAGGTTGGTGGTTCAATCCCACCCAGGGACCTAATTGACCTTGTTATCAGATTTTGGTGATCTTTAAGTAGACAAGTCAAATTTCATACCCCCTGTTATGGTGTAGGGTACCTGGCCTTCTCTGATGTAATCAGAGTTAGATTTGATTCAGTGATTTTATAAAAACATCTAGGAAGCACAATTTAGCAGTGGGTTGCAGAGAAAAAGAAATATGCTGGCAAAAAAATCAAATTGCGTGATTAAACAGCTCTTCATTTTCTGGCTTTATTTTTATGCTAACAAATTTGTTCTCTGAAAAGTGTCCACAAAGCCAAGTCTCTGATTAACACCTTTGTAGGGATGGTTTTTCACCTATTACTAAATTAAACTTGCTTCATTGGAAAGGCAGCAAGATGCATCCTCATTTCAATGTCTACTGAAATAATACAGGTTGACACCAGGAAACATTAACGCCACTGCATCCTTGCTGCTTTCTCATGTGGAAGTCTGTTTAATGTGAAAACAAGGTGATATCTAATTAGCACACAGGTAAGAAATTACGAAAATCTTTATTTAAGGGTGAATATGTTTCTCACAAAATTGTTGCCCCAATGCATCATTGAAATTCAAGCTGGAAAGATGATTTTAATATATCACTTGTACATTTTGTATTGCTCTTCTGGTGACAATGTAGTTTTTTTTGTCAATTACCATTTTAATAATAGGGTAAAGAAAATTAAGTGGATTTTTGAAAGAAAACTATACTGTCAATATACTATTAAAACAAATTAAAATGGTAAAAGTTATTGTACTTTAAGTAAAAATAAAAGAGCAAAAATATCAATCCCAGTTTTGATTACTTAAATTAACAAAAAAAAATGCATATAGCAAAGGATAGTTTCAATCTGCCTACCTCTGGGTTATGGGTCCAGCATGCTTCCATTGCAGTACTCTGCTGCACATGTAAGTGCAAGAGATCCTGAAGCACTCCCTCATCATGGGAAAGTACCAATGTGTTTATTCATTGGTTGATGGAAGAAACATCTTACAAAAACTCTCCAGATTATTGATTTTTTAATATTTTTCTAGGAAACGTTCTAGATGTATGCTTATTAGCCTTTGTTAGTATGTACTGTTTGCAAAGTGTCTTGGTGGCGCAATCGGTTAGTGTGTTCGGCTATTAACCAAAAGGTCGGTGGTTCAATCCCACCCAGGGACGTAATTGACCTTGTGATCAGATTTTGGTGATATTTAAGTAGACAAGTCAAAATTTCAAACCCCCTCTTATTGTGTAGGGTACCTGGCCTTCTCTGATGTAATCAGAGTTAGATTTGATTCAGTGATTTTATAAAAAACAGCTAGGAAGCACAATTTAGCAGTGGGTTGCAGAGAAAAAAAATATGCTGGCAGAAAAATCCAATTGAGTGATTAAACAGCTCTTCATTTTCTGGAATTTATTTTTATGCTAACAAATTTGTTCTCTGAAAAGTGTCCACAAAGCCAAGTCTCTGATTAACACCTTTGTAAGGATGGTTTTTCACCTATTACTAAATTAAACTTGCTTCATTGGAAAGGCAGCAAGATGCATCCTCATTTCAATGTCTACTGAAATAATACAGGTTGACACCAGGAAACATTAACGCCACTGCATCTTTGCTGCTTTCTCACATGGAGGTCTGTTTAATGTGAAAACAAGGTGATATCTAATTAGCACACAGGTAAGGAATTACGAAAATCTTTATTTAAGGGTGAAGATGTTTCTCACAAAATTGTTGCCCCAATGCATCATTGAAATTCAAGCTGGAAAGATGATTTTAATATATCACTTGTACATTTTGTATTGCTCTTCTGGTGACAATGTAGTTTTTTTGTCAATTACCATTTTAATAACAGGGTAAAGAAAATTAAGTGGATTTTTGAAAGAAAACTATACTGTCAATATACTATTAAAACAAATTAAAATGGTAAAAGTTATTGTACTTTAAGTAAAAATAAAAGAGCAAAAATATCAATCCCAGTTTTGATTACTTAAATTAACAAAAAAAATGCATATAGCAAAGGATAGTTTCAATCTGCCTACCTCTGGGTTATGGGTCCAGCATGCTTCCATTGCAGTACTCTGCTGCCCATGTAAGTGCAAGAGATCCTGAAGCACTCACTCATCATGGGAAAGTACCAATGTGTTTATTCGTTGGTTGATGGAAGAAACATCTTACAAAAACTCTCCAGATTATTGATTTTTTAATGTTTTTCTAGGAAACGTTCTAGATGTATGCTTATTAGCCTTTGTCAGTATGTACTTTTTGCAAAGTGTCTCTGTGGCGCAATCGGTTAGTGTGTTTGGCTGTTAACCAAAAGGTTGGTGGTTCAATCCCACCCAGGGACGTAATTAACCTTGTGATCAGATTTTGGTGATATTTAAGTAGACAAGTCAAAATTTCAAACCTCCTCTTATGGTGTAGGGTATATGGCCTTCTCTGATGTAATCAGAGTTAGATTTGATTCAGTGATTTTATAAAAAACAGCTAGGAAGCACAATTTAGCAGTGGGTTGCAGAGAAAAAAAATATGCTGGCAGAAAAATCCAATCGAGTGATTAAACAGCTCTTCATTTTCTGGCTTTATTTTTATGCTAACAAATTTGTTCTCTGAAAAGTGTCCACAAAGCCAAGTCTCTGATTAACACCTTTGTAAGGATGGTTTTTCACCTATTACTAAATTAAACTTGCTTCATTGGAAAGGCAGCAAGATGCATCCTCATTTCAATGTCTACTGAAATAATACAAGTTGACACCAGGAAACATTAACGCCACTGCATCCTTGCTGCTTTCTCATGTGGAAGTCTGTTTAATGTGAAAACAAGGTGATATCTAAGTAGCACACAGGTAAGGAATTAAGAAAATCTTTATTTAAGGGTGAAGATGTTTCTCACAAAATTGTTGACCCAATGCATCATTGAAATTCAAGCTGGAAAGATGATTTTAATATATCACTTGTACATTTTGTATTGCTCTTCTGGTGACAATGTAGTTTGTTTTTGTCAATTACCATTTTAATAATAGGGTAAAGAAAATGAAGTGGATTTTTGAAAGAAAACAATACTGTCAATATACTATTAAAACAAATTAAAATGGTAAAAGTTATTGTACTTTAAGTAAAAATAAAAGAGACAAAATATCAATCCCAGTTTTGGATTACTTTAATTAACAAAAAAAAATGCATATAGCAGAGGATAGTTTCAATCTGCCTACCTCTGGGTTATGGGCCCAGCATGCTTCCATTGCAGTACTCTGCTGCACATGTAAGTGCAAGAGATCCTGAAGCACTCACTCATCATGGGAAAGTACCAATGTGTTTCTTCGTTGGTTGATGGAAGAAACATCTTACAAAAACTCTCCAGATTATTGACATTTTAAAGTTTTTCTAGGAAACGTTTTAGATGAATGCTTATTAGCCTTTGTCAGTATGGAAATTTGCAAAGTGTCTCTGTGGCGCAATCAGTTAGTATGTACGGCTTTTAACCAAAAGGTTGGTGGTTTAATCCCACCCAGGGACCTAATTGACCTTGTTATCAGATTTTGGTGATCTTTAAGTAGACAAGTCAAAATTTCAAACCCCCTGTTATGGTGTAGGGTACTTGGCCTTCTCTGATGTAATCAGAGTTAGATTTGATTCAGTGATTTTATAAAAACAGCTAGGAAGCACAATTTAGCAGTGGGTTGCAGAGAAAAAAAATATGCTGGCAGAAAAATTCAATTGAGTGATTAAACAGCTCTTTATTTTCTGGCTTTATTTTTATGCTAACAAATTTGTTCTCTGAAAAGTGTCCACAAAGCCAAGTCTCTGATTAACACCTTTGTAAGGATGGTTTTTCACCTATTACTAAATTAAACTTGCTTCATTGGAAAGGCAGCAAGATGCATCCTCATTTCAATGTCTACTGAAATAATACAGGTTGACACCAGGAAACATTAACGCCACTGCATCCTTGCTGCTTTCTCATGTAAAAGTCTGTTTAATATGAAAACAAGGTGATATCTAATTAGCACACAGGTAAGGAATTAAGAAAATCTTTATTTAAGGGTGAAGATGTTTCTCACAAAATCGTTGCCCCAATGCATCATTGAAATTCAAGCTGGAAAGATGATTTTAATATATCACTTGTACATTTTGTATTGCTCTTCTGGTGACAATGTAGTTTTTTTTGTCAATTACCATTTTAATAATCGGGTAAAGAAAATTAAGTGGATTTTTGAAAGAAAACTATACTGTCAATATACTATTAAAACAAATTAAAATGGTAAAAGTTATTGTACTTTAAGTAAAAATAAAAGAGCAAAAATATCAATCCCAGTTTTGATTACTTAAATTAACAAAAAAAATGCATATAGCAAAGGATAGTTTCAATCTGCCTACCTCTGGGTTATGGGTCCAGCATGCTTCCATTGCAGTACTCTGCTGCACATGTAAGTGCAAGAGATCCTGAAGCACTCACTCATCATGGGAAAGTACCAATGTGTTTATTCATTGGTTGATGGAAGAAACATCTTACAAAAACTCTCCAGATTATTGATTTTTTAATATTTTTCTAGGAAACGTTCTAGATGTATGCTTATTAGCCTTTGTCAGTATGTACTGTTTACAAAGTGTCTCGGTGGCGCAATCGGTTAGTGTGTTCGGCTATTAACCAAAAGGTTGGTGGTTCAATCCCACCCAGGGACGTAATTGACCTTGTGATCAGATTTTGGTGATATTTAAGTAGACAAGTCAAAATTTCAAACCCCCTCTTATTGTGTAGGGTACCTGGCCTTCTCTGATGTAATCAGAGTTAGATTTGATTCAGTGATTTTATAAAAAACAGCTAGGAAGCACAATTTAGCAGTGGGTTGCAGAGAAAAAAAATATGCTGGCAGAAAAATCCAATCGAGTGATTAAACAGCTCTTCATTTTCTGGCTTTATTTTTATGCTAACAAATTTGTTCTCTGAAAAGTGTCCACAAAGCCAAGTCTCTGATTAACACCTTTGTAAGGATGGTTTTTCACCTATTACTAAATTAAACTTGCTTCATTGGAAAGGCAGCAAGATGCATCCTCATTTCAATGTCTACTGAAATAATACAAGTTGACACCAGGAAACATTAACGCCACTGCATCCTTGCTGCTTTCTCATGTGGAAGTCTGTTTAATGTGAAAACAAGGTGATATCTAATTAGCACACAGGTAAGGAATTAAGAAAATCTTTATTTAAGGGTGAAGATGTTTCTCACAAAATTGTTGACCCAATGCAACATTGAAATTCAAGCTGGAAAGATGATTTTAATATATCACTTGTACATTTTGTATTGCTCTTCTGGTGACAATGTAGTTTGTTTTTGTCAATTACCATTTTAATAATAGGGTAAAGAAAATGAAGTGGATTTTTGAAAGAAAACAATACTGTCAATATACTATTAAAACAAATTAAAATGGTAAAAGTTATTGTACTTTAAGTAAAAATAAAAGAGACAAAATATCAATCCCAGTTTTGGATTACTTTAATTAACAAAAAAAAAATGCATATAGCAGAGGATAGTTTCAATCTGCCTACCTCTGGGTTATGGGCCCAGCATGCTTCCATTGCAGTACTCTGCTGCACATGTAAGTTCAAGAGATCCTGAAGCACTCACTCATCATGGGAAAGTACCAATGTGTTTCTTCGTTGGTTGATGGAAGAAACATCTTACAAAAACTCTCCAGATTATTGACTTTTTAAAGTTTTTCTAGGAAACGTTTTAGATGAATGCTTATTAGCCTTTGTCAGTATGGACTTTTGCAAAGTGTCTCTGTGGCGCAATCAGTTAGTATGTACGGCTATTAACCAAAAGGTTGGTGGTTCAATCCCACCCAGGGACCTAATTGACCTTGTTATCAGATTTTGGTGATCTTTAAGTAGACAAGTCAAAATTTCAAACCCCCTGTTATGGTGTAGGGTACCTGGCCTTCTCTGATGTAATCAGAGTTAGATTTGATTCAGTGATTTTATAAAAACAGCTAGGAAGCACAATTTAGCAGTGGGTTGCAGAGAAAAAAAATATGCTGGCAGAAAAATCCAATTGAGTGATTAAAGAGCTCTTTATTTTCTGGCTTTATTTTTATGCTAACAAATTTGTTCTCTGAAAAGTGTCCACAAAGCCAAGTCTCTGATTAACACCTTTGTAGGGATGGTTTTTCACCTATTACTAAATTAAACTTGCTTCATTGGAAAGGCAGCAAGATGTATCCTCATTTCAATGTCTACTGAAATAATACAGGTTGACACCAGGAAACATTAACGCCACTGCATCCTTGCTGCTTTCTCATGTGGAAGTCTGTTTAATGTGAAAACAAGGTGGTATCTAATTAGCACACAGGTAAGGAATTACGAAAATCTTTATTTAAGGGTGAAGATGTTTCTCACAAAATTGTTGCCCCAATGCATCATTGAAATTCAAGCTGGAAAGATGATTTTAATATATCACTTGTACATTTTGTATTGCTCTTCTGGTGACAATGTAGTTTTTTTGTCAATTACCATTTTAATAACAGGGTAAAGAAAATTAAGTGGATTTTTGATAGAAAACTATACTGTCAATATACTATTAAAACAAATTAAAATGGTAAAAGTTATTGTACTTTAAGTAAAAATAAAAGAGCCAAAATATCAATCCCAGTTTTGGATTACTTTAATTAACAAACAAAAAAATGCATATAGCAGAGGATAGTTTCAATCTGCCTACCTCTGGGTTATGGGCCCAGCATGCTTCCATTGCAGTACTCTGCTGCACATGTAAGTGCAAGAGATCCTGAAGCACTCACTCATCATGGGAAAGTACCAATGTGTTTCTTCGTTGGTTGATGGAAGAAACATCTTACAAAAACTCTCCAGATTATTGACTTTTTAAAGTTTTTCTAGGAAACGTTTTAGATGAATGCTTATTAGCCTTTGTCAGTATGGACTTTTGCAAAGTGTCTCTGTGGTGCAATCGGTTAGTGTGTTTGGCTATTAACCAAAAGGTTGGTGGTTCAATCCCACCCAGGGACATAATTAACCTTGTGATCAGATTTTGGTGATATTTAAGTAGACAAGTCAAAATTTCAAACCTCATCTTATGGTGTAGGGTACATGGCCTTCTCTGATGTAATCAGAGTTAGATTTGATTCAGTGATTTTATAAAAAACAGCTAGGAAGCACAATTTAGCAGTGGGTTGCAGAGAAAAAAAATATGCTGGCAGAAAAATCCAATCGAGTGATTAAACAGCTCTTCATTTTCTGGCTTTATTTTTATGCTAACAAATTTGTTCTCTGAAAAGTGTCCACAAAGCCAAGTCTCTGATTAACACCTTTGTAAGGATGGTTTTTCACCTATTACTAAATTAAACTTGCTTCATTGGAAAGGCAGCAAGATGCATCCTCATTTCAATGTCTACTGAAATAATACAAGTTGACACCAGGAAACATTAACGCCACTGCATCCTTGCTGCTTTCTCATGTGGAAGTCTGTTTAATGTGAAAACAAGGTGATATCTAATTAGCACACAGGTAAGGAATTAAGAAAATCTTTATTTAAGGGTGAAGATGTTTCTCACAAAATTGTTGACCCAATGCAACATTGAAATTCAAGCTGGAAAGATGATTTTAATATATCACTTGTACATTTTGTATTGCTCTTCTGGTGACAATGTAGTTTGTTTTTGTCAATTACCATTTTAATAATAGGGTAAAGAAAATGAAGTGGATTTTTGAAAGAAAACAATACTGTCAATATACTATTAAAACAAATTAAAATGGTAAAAGTTATTGTACTTTAAGTAAAAATAAAAGAGACAAAATATCAATCCCAGTTTTGGATTACTTTAATTAACAAAAAAAAAAAATGCATATAGCAGAGGATAGTTTCAATCTGCCTACCTCTGGGTTATGGGCCCAGCATGCTTCCATTGCAGTACTCTGCTGCACATGTAAGTTCAAGAGATCCTGAAGCACTCACTCATCATGGGAAAGTACCAATGTGTTTCTTCGTTGGTTGATGGAAGAAACATCTTACAAAAACTCTCCAGATTATTGACTTTTTAAAGTTTTTCTAGGAAACGTTTTAGATGAATGCTTATTAGCCTTTGTCAGTATGGACTTTTGCAAAGTGTCTCTGTGGCGCAATCAGTTAGTATGTACAGCTATTAACCAAAAGGTTGGTGGTTCAATCCCACCCAGGGACCTAATTGACCTTGTTATCAGATTTTGGTGATCTTTAAGTAGACAAGTCAAAATTTCAAACCCCCTGTTTTGGTGTAGGGTACCTGGCCTTCTCTGATGTAATCAGAGTTAGATTTGATTCAGTGATTTTATAAAAACAGCTAGGAAGCACAATTTAGCAGTGGGTTGCAGAGAAAAAAAATATGCTGGCAGAAAAATCCAATTGAGTGATTAAACAGCTCTTTATTTTCTGGCTTTATTTTTATGCTAACAAATTTGTTCTCTGAAAAGTGTCCACAAAGCCAAGTCTCTGATTAACACCTTTGTAGGGATGGTTTTTCACCTATTACTAAATTAAACTTGCTTCATTGGAAAGGCAGCAAGATGTATCCTCATTTCAATGTCTACTGAAATAATACAGGTTGACACCAGGAAACATTAACGCCACTGCATCCTTGCTGCTTTCTCATGTGGAAGTCTGTTTAATGTGAAAACAAGGTGATATCTAATTAGCACACAGGTAAGGAATTAAGAAAATCTTTATTTAAGGGTGAAGATGTTTCTCACAAAATTGTTGACCCAATGCATCATTGAAATTCAAGCTGGAAAGATGATTTTAATATATCACTTGTACATTTTGTATTGCTCTTCTGGTGACAATGTAGTTTGTTTTTGTCAATTACCATTTTAATAATAGGGTAAAGAAAATGAAGTGGATTTTTGAAAGAAAACAATACTGTCAATATACTATTAAAACAAATTAAAATGGTAAAAGTTATTGTACTTTAAGTAAAAATAAAAGAGACAAAATATCAATCCCAGTTTTTGATTACTTTAATTAACAAAAAAAAAATGCATATAGCAGAGGATAGTTTCAATCTGCCTACCTCTGGGTTATGGGCCCAGCATGCTTCCATTGCAGTACTCTGCTGCACATGTAAGTTCAAGAGATCCTGAAGCACTCACTCATCATGGGAAAGTACCAATGTGTTTCTTCGTTGGTTGATGGAAGAAACATCTTACAAAAACTCTCCAGATTAATCAGGCAGAGGCGCTCACTGGGCAGAGATGCTGATCGCATCTCTGGCATGTGCCGGTGCACTGCGGCACCAGCACACACGCACTTCAGACCTGATCTCCTGTTGTGTGAATATGCACAGCAGGGATCAGGTCTGAATTAGGCCCTATATACAGCTGTCAGTAAGGCAGGGATGTGCTGCTGCCAGTGAGGCAGGGATGTGCTGCTGGTAGTGAAGCAGTGATGTGCTGCTGTCAGCGAAGCAGTGCTGTGCTGCTGTCAGCGAGACAGGGATGTGCTGCTGTCAGCGAGGCAGGGATGTGCTGCTGTCAGCGAAGCAGGGATGTGCTGCTGTCAGCGAAGCAGGGATGTGCTGCTGTCAGTGAAGCAGGGATGTGCTGCTGTCAGCGAGGCAGGGATGTGCTGCTGTCAGCGAGGCAGGGATGTGCTGCTGTCAGCGAGGCAGGGATGTGCTGCTATAAGTGAGGTAGGGATGTGCTGCTGTCATTGAAGCAGGAATGTGCTGCTGCAGTGAGGCAGAGATATGCAGCCCACTATCTCCCTATCACCCCTGCCTGAGTCACACACTTTCCCTGTCACCCCTGCCTCAGTTACCCACTATCTCCCAGTCACCGCTGCCTCAGTCAACCACTATATCTGCGATCCCTGCCTCAGTCACCCACTATACCAGTCACCCCTGCTTTAGTCACCCACTGTCACCCTATCACCCCTGCTTCAGTCACCCACTATCCCTGTCAACCCTGCCTCAGTCACCCACTATCTCCCAGTCACCCCTGCCTCAGTCAGCCACTATCCCTGTCACCCATGCCTCAGTCTCTTACTGTCCCTGTCACCCCTGCCACAGTCATCCACTATCTCCCTATCACCCCTGCCTTAGTCATTTATTATACCTGTCACCCACTTTCTTCCCATACTTACCCAACCCCTTCCTATCACCCCTCCCTCAGTAACCCACTATCTCCCTGTCACCCACTATCTCCCAGTCACCCCGGCCTCAGTCACCCACTATCTCCCACTCATACATGCTTCAGTCACCCACTATCTCCAAGTCATCCCTGCCTCAGTCACCTACTGACACCAGTGCAGACACTTCTGCTGCGGCCTCTCCACTCTCCAGCGTGAACGTCCTGACGACTGAGGAAATCCGCTTCCTAGTTGAGGACTCCGGGAATGAACACTGCCGATATTGCTGTCAGATGACTTTCTACCCAACGGAGGATTTTTGATACTTCCAGCTTTGCCATGCAGTTTCGAGTGCCGCCTTGATGATTTGTGTACACTACCATGGTGGCGTTGTCAGATTGTACTTGAACAGGCCTGTTTTGTACTAGAGGCAGGGCCAGTGTCAATTAATTGAACACTGCCTGCAATTCCAGAATGTATATCAGGAGGAGAGATTCCTCCCTGGTCCACCGACCCTGGAGAAAGTGTTGCTCCAACACCATGGCCCAGCCCAAAAGACTGGCATCCATTGTCAGGAGGACACAGTTGGAGATCCAGAAGGGATGGCCCCTGCTCAACTGTTGGTCCTGTAGCCACCAGCTCAGTGTCAGACGAACCTCCGGAGTCAAGGAGATCATTTGAGACATCATCCGATGAGGCAGGCCGTCCCACTTGGAGAGGATTAACCTCTGCAGAGGGCGGTAATGAAATTGAGCGTACTCTACCATATCGAAAGCCGACACCATGAGGTCTAGTACTTGCATCGCTGTGTGTATCAACACTCTTGGGCGAGAGAGGACGATACTGTCCTGAATTTTCAGGACTTTCTCTGGAGACAGAAACAATTGTTGGCTGTGTGTGTCCAGCAGTGCCCCTAGGTGCACAATGTTCCGAGCAGGGACCAGCGAGGACTTTTTTCAGTTGATGAGCCACCCGTGGACTTTTAGGAATTGGACCGCCAGTTCCAGATAACTGTGGAGAACCTCTTGGGAGTTCACCAGGATCAGCAAGTCGTCCAGATTTGGCAGGATCCTGATTCTCTGATGGTGAAGGGTCGTCATCACGGCCATGACCTTGGTGAATATCCGAGGTGCCGTGGCCAAACCAGAAGGCAGGACTTGAAATCCAAAAACAAACCAGGCACAACACTGCTTAGCTTCCATCATCAGATGAGATTGGACCAGTGGCGTAACTACTACCCCCGCAGTCCTCGCGGTGGCTTGGGGGCGAGGGGCTGCGGGGGAGCCACTGATTTACAGCAGACTGACATGCGGACGAGCGTCCGCATGTCAGTCTGCAGTCTCCTTCCCTCCGCCGCTTTTTGGAGGGACACGGAGGGCACACAGCGCGCCTCCCTGTGTCCCTCCTGCTGCATCATCTCCGGCGGCCGCGGGTCTAATAGGGGGAAGTGCCGTCCGTGAGCTCTAATTGGCTCACGAACCGGCACTTCCCCCTATTAGACCCGCGGCCGCCGGAGATGATGCAGCAGGAGAGACACAGGAGAGACGAGCTGTGCCCTCCGTGTCCCTCCAAAAAGCGACGGCGGGGGGGGGTAAATATCTGGCACTGGGGGCATATATGGCACGGGGGGGGGGAAGGAATATCTGGCACTGGGGCATTTCTGGCACTGGGGGGAATATCTGGCACTGGGGGCATATCTGGCACTGGGGGGGATATCTGGCACTGGGGCATATATGGCACTGGGGGGGAATATCTGGCACTGGGGGCATATATGGCACTGGGGGGGGGTATCTGGCACTGGGGGCATATATGGCACGGGGGGCATATATGGCACTGGGGGGAATATCTGGCACTGGGGGCATATATGGCACTGGGGGGGAATATCTGGCACTGGGGGCATATGTGTACCTGGCACATGGGGGGGACGACTATATTTGGCACTGGGGCATGTAAGTACCTGGCACCGTGGGGGAATATCTGGCACTGGGGACATATGTGGCACTGGGAGCACAGCCCTAGCAACAAGGACTACCTCCTAGCAACGAGCATGACACCCAGTGCATGAAACATCTGGCAACGAGCATGACACCCAGTGCATGAAACACCTGGCAACGAGCATGACACCCAGTGCATGAAACCCCTGGCAACGAGCATGACACCCTGAGCATGAAAACCGCTGGCACCGTGCATGGAACCAAGAGCATGAAACCCCTGGCAACGAGCATGACACCCAGTGCATGAAACCCCTGACAACGAGCAGGTAATTGAAAAGTAATTAGAAGCCTTACTGTAGGACTTAATGTGTAATGGGCATTACAGTGTGTGGCATAATGTATCACGGACATTGCGGTGTGTGTCATAATGTGTCGCAGGCATTACGGTGTATGGTATACTATATCGCAGGCATTGTGATATGTGGTATAATGTCTCAGGGTCATTGCAGTGTGTGGCATAATGTATCACGGACATTGCGGTGTGTGTCATAATGTGTCAGGCATTACGGTGTGTGGTATACTATATCACGGGCATTGTGGTATGTGGTATAATGTCTCAGGGTCATTGCAGTGTGGCATAATACATAACGGGCATTGCGATGTGTGGCATAGGGTATAACGGGCAGGGCATTGCGGTATGTGTCACAGGCATTACGGTGTATGGTATACTATATCACGGGCATTGTGGTATAATGTCTCAAGGTCAGTGCAGTGTGTGGCATAATGTGTCACAGGCATTGTATGTGCTATAATGTATCGGGCATTGCAGTGTGTGGCATAATGTATCACGGACATTGCGGTGTGTGTCATAATGTGTCACAGACATTGTATGTGCTATAATGTATCAGGGGCATTGCAGTGTGTAGCATAATGTATAACGGGCATTGCGATTCCTGTCATAAAGTGTCACAGGCATTACGGTGTGTGGCATAATGTGTCACAGACATTACGGTGTGTGGCATAATGTGTCGGGGGCATTACAGTGTGTGCATATTGTGTCGTGCATTATTGTGTGCGGCATAATGTCTAAGGGCCATTGCAGTATGTGGCATAATGTATACTGGGCATTACTATAAGGAGGAAAAATGACAAATAATGTAAGGGGCATGAATCAGGATTATTTTTCTTTCCTGTGGTGGCCAACGTATGGGCGTGCAGGTTGCAAAACTGGGGTATAAGGTAGTCTTTTCCTGCAATGCCACGCCCCTTTATGCGAAACCACGCCCACTCCAACAAAACCACGCCCCTTTTTTGACGCGCGCACCTTAGGCGCGCGCATATTTATCCCTTTCTTGCTCCCAATTATGGAGCATGAAGGGGGGGGGGGGGCGCCGAAGAATTTTTTGGCTTGGGGGAGAAAAATTTCTAGTTACGCCACTGGATTGGACATATCCAGTGTGATGCGGCTGTAGATGATTTTTGCTGTTTCTAACTTCTACATCAATGAATAAGTTTCAAAATAGAATGCATCAAGAGAACGGTGTTGGTAGTATAAAACTACCTACAGCACCTGGTATTCCCAGGTGGTCTCACATCCAAGAACAAACCAGGCCTAAGATCAGGTGATATTGGGCATATACAGTGTGGTGTGGCTGTAGATGAGCTTAGTGGTTTCTGTTAGAGTTCTTCTACTTCTAACTACTCGTACATAAATGAATAAGCGGACGATTTATTAAACCTGGTGAAATGATAATTTGCATGGTGATAAAGTACCAGCCAATCAGCTCCTAATTGCCATGTCACAGGCTGGGTTTGAAAAATGACAGTTAGGAGCTGACTGGCTGGTACTTTATCACCTTGCACTTTATCAGTTCACCAGGCTTAATAGATCTGCCCCAATGTTTCAAAATGGAATGCATCAAGAGAACAGTGTTGGTATTGTAAAAATACACACAGCTCCTGGTATTTCCTGGTGGTCTCCCATCCAAGTACTAAAACCAGGACCAACACTGCTCAGCTTCCATGATCAGGAGAGATTGGGCAAATCCAGTGTGCTGTGGCTGTAGATGAGCTTGTGGTTTCTGTTAGAGCTCTTCTACTTCTAACTTCTGGTACATAAAAGAATATGTGTAAAAATTAAATGTACAGTACCAAGAAAAGGGTGTTGGTAGTTTAAAAACACCTAAAGAATCTGATAATACATGGATGGGAGACTGCTTGGTAGTAACAAAGTCCAATACTGCTTTGCTTCAAAGATCAAATGAGATTGGGCATATCCAGTGTGGTGTGGCTTTAGATAAGCTTTGTGGTTTCTGTTAGAGCTCTTCTACTTCTAACTACTGGTACATTAATGAATATGTATAAGGTTGTAGTTTATCCAATATCCCTTTACTACATTACCTCCCCCCCCCCCCTCCCCTCCCCTCCCCTCCTTATAGCTTCCTTTGTTCTCTCCTCCTCGTGTGTGCGTTATTTGTTTTCTCATACGTCCTAGAGGATGCTGGGATCACATTAAGAACCATGGGGTATAGACGGGATCCGCAGGAGACATGGGCACTTTAAGACTTTCAAAGGGTGTGAACTGTCTCCTCCCTCTATGCCCCTCCTCCAGACTCCAGTTTTAGAATTGTGCCCAGTGAGACTGGATGCACTACAGGGGAGCTCTACTGAGTTTCTCTGAAAAGACTTATGTTAGTTTTTCTTATTTTCAGGGAGGCTGCTGGCAACAGTCTCCCTGCTTCGTGGAACTTAGGGGAGAGAAGTATGACCAACTTCTAGTGAGTTCAATGGCTCTGCTTCTGGCTGACAGGACACCATTAGCTCCTGAGGGTGCTGATCGCTGGGTACGCCTAGATGCCCACTCCCGTAGCCTGCCATCACCCCCTTACAGAGCCAGAAGTCAGAAGACAGGCGAGTAGCAGAAGAACAGAAGACTTCTTCTCCAGTGACGGCATTCTGAGGTACCACGCAGCGAGCGGAATGCTGTGCGCCATGCTTCCACACAAACACAGGCACTGCAGGGTGCAGGGCATGTGGGTGGGTGGGGGGGGGGCACCCTGGGCAGCATAAATTCCTCACAAAAGGCTGGCAAAAGTGGACATTAGTGCCTGGGCACTGTCCTTACCCCGCCAGCGTAATTAATTATTTGTTTCTGAGCGGGACAGAAGCGTGCCATTACAGCGGCGGGGCTTCTTCCTCACCTCACCAGCACATCTATAGAGCGTTACAAGTCTATCACTATAGAGTTTATTATTTCCCAGACTGTGTACTTTTGGCGCTGGGTTGTGAGCTGAAAAATCCTCTCTGTCCCTCTGACAGATTTACTGTAGGTCTATCCCCGATAAGCCGATGTGTCTGTGGGTACTTGGTACATGTGTGTCAACATGTCGGTGGCTGAATGTTTTTCCCAAGAGGAAACTATATTAGGAATGCAGACATATGATGGTGGCCCTGTTGGCACCACCAATAACTGACTGGGTGAAAGTTTCAATAATATCAGAGTGAGGTTGGATAAATCTGTGTCCCAGACACAGACGTAGAGAATAGATGTGATGTTCATGGCTATGCTTCTTTTCCCTCAGGCCCGCAAAAATGTTACTACACACTGATACTGACTCGGATACTGATTCCTATGTCGACCATAATATTTCCTGATTAGATCCAATATTGGCAAGGAGCATTCAGTACATGATTGTGGATATTAAGGACATATTAACATCACTGAGGACCCTGCTGTTCCTGACAAAGGGGTCTATATGTATGTATATAGAGATATATAATGAAAGCTGATGTAACGTTCCTCCATCTCTGTTTGAGAAAGTCTGGGCCAGCTCGACAAGATGGTTTCAAATCCCCAAAAGGTTTCCGATTGTTTATTCATTTCCTGCTGCGGACAGAATAAAGTGGGAGTCACCCCCTGTTCTGCACGGGGCCCTGTCACAAATCCAGCGGATCATATGCAGGAAGCTACATTATTTCTAGTTATGTAACCACGGGTACATTACTTAGACCTGCCATTACATGCGCATGGGTGAGTAGTAGTATTCAAGAATTGGTCGAATACCTTGTCTTCCGATATAGATATCTTGGAGAGATGGGATACTCCTTACGTTGGATCATATCAAGGACACTGCAGCATACTTACGACTGCAAGGGATATAGGACTCTTGAGTTCACGGGCCAATTTCATGGCAGTCTCGGATAGGAGGGCATTGTGGATTCACCAAGGGAATGCTGATGCTGACTCCAAGAAGAAAGGGAGTCTCTTCCCTATGAAGGTGAAGCCTTGTTTGGCAACGGCCTAGTTAATTTGATCTCGGCAGCTCCCGCAGGTAAGTCAACCTTCTTGCCCTATGTTCCCTCTCAACGGATGAAGACGCATCATTGTCTAACGCAGTCATTTTGTCCCAATAGATATGCAAGAAGTTAAGATTCCCCTTTCTTTGCAGGTAGAGGAAGGAGAAGAGGGAAGAGGTCTGTAGCCTCTTCAAGATCGCAGGAGCAGAGATCGTCCTCTGCTTCTGCCAAATCCACTGCATGACGCTGGGGCTCTCTTGCAGGAGCCCACACCAGTGGGGGCACGTCTAAAACACTTCAGTCAGTTCTGGATTAATTTGGACCTGGACTCGTGGGTTTTACAAATAGTGTCACAAGGGTACAAACTGGGGTTTCAAGACGTTCCCCCTCACCGATTGTTCAAATCGGCCTTAGTCAGCAGGGAGAAGGTTTTTATTCAAGCCTCTTCGTGCTCCCGAAGCCGGACGGCTCAGTCAGACCAATCTTAAATCTGAAATCCCTCAATTTCTACCTGAAGAAATTCAATTTCAAGATGGAATCTCTCAGGGTAGGTATCTCCAGTCCGGAGGAAGGAGATTTCATGGTTTTGGTAGACATAAGGATGCCTAATTACATGTTCCCGTTTAGCCACTGCATCAAGCTACCTGAGGTTTGCAATTCAGGATTGTCATTACCAATTTCAGACGTTGCCGTTTGGTCTGTCCACGGCTCCGAGGATTTTCACCAGGGTGATGGTGGAAATGATGGTTCTCCTCCGCAAGCAAGGAGTCACAATTATGCCGTACTTGGATGATCTCCTGATAAAGGCGAGATCCAGGGACCAGTTGGTGCAAAACATCTACTCTCCCTGACAGTTCTTCAACAACATGGTTGGCTCCTAAACTTGCCAAAATCGCAGTTGGTCCCAATGACGCGGTTGTTGTTTCTGGGAGTCATACTGGACACAGAAGAGGCTTTCTTCCAGTGGAAAGGCTATGGAGTTCCAGAGTCTGGTCAAACAAATTCTGAAACCAGCAAGAGTGTTAATCCATCAATGCATTCTGTTGCTGGGGAAGATGGTTGCGGCCTACGAGGCCATTCAGTTTGGCAGGTTCCATGCCAGAGTGTTACAGTGGGACCTGTTGGACAAGTGGTCCGGATCCCACCTACACATGCACCGGAGGATAATCCAGTCTTCCAAGACCAGAATCTTACTCCATTGGTGGCTGCACAGTTCTCACCTCCTAGAGGGGCGATGGTTCGGGATCCAGGACTGGATCCTAGGGACCAAGGATGCAACCCTCCGAGGCTGGGGAGCAGTCACACAGGGGGAAAACATCCAAGGAAGATGGTCAAGTCAGGAAAGTTTTCTCCACATAAATGTTCTGGAGTTAAGGGCCATTTAATAACTGCAGACACAGTACGCACTGGGACGGGTGCCCAGCATCCTCTACGGACTAAGAGAAAAGGATTTACCGGTAGGTATTAAAATCCTATTTTCTCTAACGTCCTAGAGGATGCTGGGGACTCCGTAAGGACCATGGGGATAGATAGGCTCCGCAGGAGACATGGGTACTTTAAGAAAGACTTTAGTTCTGGGTGTGCACTGGCTCCTCCCTCTATGCCCCTCCTCCAGACCTCAGTTTGATACTGTGCCCAGTGGAGACTGGGTGCTTTTCAGGAGCTCTCCTGAGCTTTCTGACAGAAAGTATTTTGTTAGGTTTTTAATTTTCAGGGAGCACTGCTGGCAACAGACTCCCTCATCGAGGGACTGAGGGGAGAGAAGCAGCCCTACTCTCTGAGTTGCAAGGTCCTGCTTCTTAGGCTACTGGACACCATTAGCTCCAGAGGGATTGGTACGCAGGATCTCACCCTCGCCGTCCGTCCCAGAGTCGCGCCTCCGTCCCCCTTGCAGAGCCGGAAGATAGAAGCCGGGTGAGTATGAGAAGGAAAGAAGACTTCAGAGGCGGCAGAAGACTTCATGATCTTCACTGAAGTAACGCACAGCACTGCAGCTGTGCGCCATTGCTCCCATACACCTCACACACTCCGGTCACTGTAAGGGTGCAGGGCGCAGGGGGGGGGGGGCACCCTGGGCAGCAATATAAACCTCTTTTTGGCAAAAATATAACACATATACAGCGGGGCACTGTATATATGTATGAGCCCCCGCCAATTTTACAGTTTAAGCGGGACAGAAGCCTGCCGCCGAGGGTGCGGGGCTTCTCCCTCAGCACTCACCAGCGCCATTTTTTCTTCACAGCACCGCTGAGAGGAAGCTCCCCGGACTCTCCCCTGCTTATACCACGGTAGACAAGAGAGTTGAAAAGAGGGGGGGGGGGGGCACATAATTTGGCGCAAATTACATGCTGCAGTACTACTGGGCAAACATTAAGTTACTGTGTATTCCTGGGTTATATAGCGCTGGGGTGTGTGCTGGCATACTCTCTCTCTGTCTCTCCAAAGGGCCTTGTGGGGAAACTGTCTTCAGAAAAAGCATTCCCTGTGTGTGTGGTGTGTCGGTACACATGTGTCGACATGTCTGAGGAAGAAGGCTATATTAGAGAGGAGCAGGAGCAAATGAATGTGGTGTCTCCGCCGACAGCTGATTGGATGGATATGTGGAATGTTTTAAATGCTAGTGTAAACTCATTGCACAAAAGATTAGACAAGGCTGAAGCTTTGGGACAGTCAGGGTCTCAACCCATGCCTGATCCTATGTTGCAGGGACTGTCAGGGTCTCATAAGCGCCCACTATCCCAGATTGTTGACACAGATACAGACACGGATTCTGACTCCAGTGTCGATTACGATGATGCAAAGTTACAGCCAAAATTGGCAAAATCCATTCGATATATGATTATGGCAATAAAAGATGTTTTGCACATCAGAGAGGAACCCCCTGTCCCTGACAAGAGGTTACATATGTACAAGGTGAAAAAGCCTGAGGTAACCTTTGAGGGGGTCACACGAGCTGAACGAGTTATGTGAAAAAGCTTGGGAATCTCCAGATAAAAGACTGCAGATTTCCAAAAGGATTCTTATGGCGTATCCTTTCCCATCAATGGATAGGTTACGATGGGAATCCTCCCCTAGGGTGGACAAAGCATTAACACGCTTATCCAAGAAGGTAGCCCTCCCGTCCCAGTATACGGCTACCCTCAAAGAGTCTGCTGACCGCAAACAGGAGATTACCCTGAAGTCCATTTATACACATTCAGGTACCTTACTCAGACCGGCAATTGCGTCGGCCTGGGTGTGTAGTGCTGTAGCGGCATGGACGGATACCTTATCTGAGGGGATGGATACCCTAGATAAGGATACTATTTTATTGACCCTGGGGCATATAAGAGATGCTGTCCTATATATGTGTGTATGCAAACTACAGGTGGTGCTGCAGGGCTCACACCCTTTTACTTGTCTTGTAGAGCAACTCTGGAGCTGTTTCTGGGTCCAGCTGCTGCAAGAAATCAGCTTGAATGCTTCAGGGGCTGGGGCATGGCCAACATGAGCCCACACTGATGGGGGGTGGGGGTGTATAAAGCGATTTAGGGGTCATCCAAGCGCAACCCCACAAAGGCCGCCATGCCCTGCGTGACCCTTTTCTCTTTTCATATGCAGACGAGGGTTGCAGCCAACTATGCCCACTGCTTGGATGACATCACTATATGCAAATCCATCTGCTGCAGGCCTTCCCCCAGGAATGCTTGCAGTAGTTGTTGCATTTGGTTTGTTGTTTGGGGGTGCTTCAGTATTAGGCAGCCTTCTGCCCTCCCACATTCGTCTGAAAATGTGTTCTCCCTGCAGTTGTTGTTCCCAGATGAGAGTTCCCTTGTGCTTCCTCAGTTGAATCTCCTTAACTTGACAGGGGTGTGCCCGAGCAGCCGCCCTCCACAGCCCTATCCCAACACATACTTATCTTGCATATGAGATCTCTTGATCATGAAGATAGTTCTCACAGGGTGAGGTTCATCCATTACATTTTAAAGTAGGAAGGTACAAATTACATATTCAAATTACATATATGTGCTGGATTCAAATGTTTTCCCCCCTTCCTTTCTCAATTGTGCCCATCAGCAGCTATTCTAATGTTGCTGCCAATGGGTGTGACGCATTCATTTCTTCTGTGGGGTACACTGGACTCCACAAGGATTCACATTGTATATGTACACCAGAGTAGGATCTTGATCTGAGGCACCAACAGGCTCAAAGCTTTTGACTGTTCCCAAGATGCTCAGCGCCCCCTCCTCTATAACCTCGCTTCCATGAACAGGGAGCTCAGTTTGTAGTTGGTGCCTTCAGTAGCAGGCCACTTAACAGGGGGCTGCCTCAGGCAGCCTATTCTTAGCTATTAATTTTGGCAAGAAAAGAAGAACTTTTTTTATAAGAATCTACAAGGGCTGCAGCAGGCTAGGTCTAATAGACCTCTTTACTGCAGCTCCATCACTCCCAGTGGCGCAGTATACTCCCGTGCCCCGGTTGCTGGGTCACTGCAGCGGAGGCTCCGGTTTCTTCCTAAGGTCAGTCACACACACACCGCCCTCCGGGATCACGAGGCCGCTGATGGGGGCGGGCCGTGTGCGCACTGGCGTGGACACTGATTACTGGGCAGCCGCTCCACTAGCCACCTTGACAGGCAGAGGCGGTCACTGGGCAGGAGGAGTCGGGCCAGCGGCGTTGTGCCGCCATTTTGGGGGCACAGTCAGGACAACGCAGACATGACCGGACCGTATGGGGGCGGGCTGTGACGGCTGCGTGACCCGGACAGCAACGGGCCTTATTTACTAAAATCTCAGATAAATTTTATGGCATTTATGTGCAGTCTAGTTTGCACAGTTGATAGAGTGTTGATCTTGCACTATCAATGTAAGCCTCACATAGGTTTGATACACATGTAAGTTTGTTTTTATTTTACTACATTGTGGTTTGTGGCTCTATACCATGTAATGCATGTCTTTTAACAGTAGTCAAGTCTTCCAATGTGCTTGTTAGTGAAACCCAATAGATAGCTTTATTTTATTTTGTTTCTTCAAATATTGAATGCATATGTCTTATAACTTTTTTTTTTTTCAATATACAGGTTGAGTATCTGTATATACATTTTTATTATAAGATTTTCAATGACAGAAGTACATCCAAGTTGCAGATTATGGATTGTGAAGGACAAATCAACCATATAAACAATTTAAGCAATTTAAATTGCATGCAGGTAGTAGAATATCAAACTCCTTGGATGAGAGTTGGTCGTAATAAACTAGGATAGAAAAGAATAAAGTAGAAAATAAGATTTTAAACCTACCGGTAAATCTTTTTCTCGTAGTCCGTAGAGGATGCTGGGGACTCCGTAAGGACCATGGGGATAGACGGGCTCCACAGGAGACATGGGCACTTTAAGAAAGACTTTAGTTCTGGGTGTGCACTGGCTCCTCCCTCTATGCCACAGTTAGAGAAACTGTGCCCAGAGGAGACGGACAGTATGAGGAAAGGATTTTGTTAATCCAGGGCAAGATTCATACCAGCCACACCAATCACACCGTATAACTTGTGATAAACTACCCAGTTATCAGTATGAAAAAACAACATAGCATCAGTGCAGGACCGATGCAACTATAACATAACCCTTATTGAAGCAATAACTATATACAAGTATTGCAGAAGTAGTCCGCACTTGGGACGGGCGCCCAGCATCCACTACGAGAAAAAGATTTACCAGTAGGTTTAAAATCTTATTTTCTCTAACGTCCTAGAGGATGCTGGGGACTCCGTAAGGACCATGGGGATTATACCAAAACGGGCGGGAGAGTGCGGATGACTCTGCAGCACCGATTGAGCAAACATGAGTTCCTCCTCAGCCAGGGTATCAAACTTATAGTATTTTGCAAAGGTGTGTGAACCCGACCAAGTAGCAGCTTGACACAGCTGTAGTGCCGAGACCCCTCGGGCAGCCGCCCAAGAAGAGCCCACTTTCCTCGTGGAATGGGCCTTGACCGATTTCAGTAACTGCAATCCAGCCATAGAATGCGCTTGCTGAATCGTGTTACAAATCCGGCGAGCAATAGCCTGCTTTGAAGCAGGGGCACCAATCTTGTTGGTTGCATACAGGACAAACAGCGCTTCAGTTTTCCTGACTCTAGCCGTCCTGGCCACGTAAATTTTCAAAGCCCTAACCACATCAAGTAACTCGGAATCCTCCAAGTCACGCGTAGCCACAGGCACCACAATAGGTTGGTTCATATGAAAAGATGAGACCACTTTTGGTAGGAATTGAGGACGGGTCTGCATTTCCGCTCTATCCACATGGAATACCAAATATGGGCTTTTATGTGACAAAGCCGCTAATTCCGACACTCGCCTAGCCGAAGCCAAGGCTAATAACATGACCACCTTCCATGTGAGATATTTTAACTCCACTGTTTTAAGTGGTTCAAACCAGTGTAATTTTAGAAAACTTAACACCACGTTAAGGTCCCAAGGTGCCACCGGAGGCACAAAAGGAGGCTGAATATGCAGCACTCCTTTTACAAAAGTCTGAACTTCTGGAAGAGAAGCCAATTCTTTTTGAAAGAAAATGGATAAGGCCGAAATCTGGACCTTAATAGAGCCTAATTTTAGGCCCAAATTCACTCCAGTTTGTAGGAAGTGAAGGAAACGGCCCAGATGGAATTCTTCCGTAGGAGCATTCCTGGCCTCACACCAAGAAACATAATTTCGCCATATACGGTGTAATGTTTTAACGTTACATCCTTCCTAGCCTTTATCAGCGTAGGGATGACCTCAACCGGAATGCTAGGATCCGGCATTCAACCGCCATGCCGTCAAACGCAGCCGCGGTAAGTCTTGGAACAGACAGGGCCCCTGATGCAACAGGTCCTGTCTTAGAGGGAGAGGCCACAGATCTTCTGTGAGCATTTCCTGCAGATCCGGATACCAGGTCCTCCGTGGCCAATCTGGAACAATGAGGATTGTTCTCACTCCTCTTTGTCTTATTATCCTCAACACCTTGGGTACGAGAGGAAGAGGAGGAAATACCGACCGGAACACCCACAGTGTCACTAGTGTCACTAGGGCGTCTACAGCTACTGCCTGAGGGTCTCTTGACCTTGCGCAATACCTCTGTAGCTTTTTGTTGAGCCGGGACGGCATCATGTCTATCTGTGGCAGTTCCCACCGACTTGTAATCTGTGCAAAGACTTCCTGATGAAGTCCCCACTCTCCCGGATGTAGGTCGTGTCTGCTGAGGATGTCTGCTTCCCAGTTGTCCACTCCCGGAATGAACACTGCTGACAGTGCGCTTGCGTGATTCTCCACCCAGCGAAGAATTCTGGTGGCTTGTGCCATCGCCACTCTGCTTCTTGTGCCGCCTTGGCGGTTTACATGAGCCACTGCGGTGACGTTGTCTGACTGGATCAGAACCGGTTGGTCGCAAAGTAAGGTCTCCGCTTGACGTAGGGCGTTGTATATGGCCCTTAGTTCCAGGATGTTGATGTGAAGACAAGTCTCTTGACTTGACCAAAGACCTTGGAAATTTCTTCCCTGTGTGACTGCTCCCCAACCTTGGAGGCTTGCGTCTGTGGTCACCAGGATCCAGCCCTGAATGCTGAATCTGCATCCCTCGAGAAGGTGAGCACTCTGCAGCCACCACAAGAGTGATACCCTGACCCTGGGGGACAGGGTGATCAACCAATGCATCTGTAAATGTGACCCGGACCACTTGTCCAGTAGGTCCCATTGGAAAGTCCTCGCATGGAACCTGCCGAATGGAATGGCCTCGTATGATGCCACCATCTTTCCCAGGACTCGAGTGCAGTGATGCACTGACACCTGTTTTGGTTTCAATAGGTTCCTGACAAGAGTCATGAGTTCCTGGGCCTTTTCTATCAGGAGATAAACCTTCTTCTGGTCTGTGTCCAGAATCATGCCCAAGAAAGACAGACGAGTAGTAGGAATCAACTGCGACTTCGGGATATTGAGAATCCAGCCGTGTTGCTGTAACACTTTCAGTGAAAGTGATACGCTGTTCAGCAACTGCTCTCTTGATCTCGCTTTTATGAGATCGCCCAAGTACGGGATAATTGTGACACCTTGCTTGCACAGGAGCACCATCATTTCCGCCATTACCTTGGTGAAAATTCTCAGGGCCATGGAGAGACCAAACAGCAACGTCTGAAATTGGCAATGACAGTCCTGTACCGCAAATCTGAGTTACGCCTGATGAGGTGGATAAATGGGGACATGAAGGTATGCATCCTGTACACAAATGCGGACAACAGGTGTCAAGCCGTGTGTTGCCTTTGTCAAGCTGTAATAAGTAGGGATAAGGACGTTAACCACCTCGGAACATCCTCCCTTATACGTCACCTGCAGCGCATTCATCATAAGTCAGTGACAAGTTCAAAAACTTTGGATGACAGCGGAAGCAGTCCACTAACCACTAAATCCCTTCCTCTTGTAACCAAGCTCCTGCAAACCACACCACCAACTCCCTCAGTGTCAATTTCCTCCTTAGACAGGAGAGCCAATAGTCCTGCAGGCCATGTCACTGGCAAGTCTGACGAGTCCTCTCCTGCCTGGGATTCCTCCGATGCATCCTTGAGTGTAACGCCTACTGCTGCTGGCGCTGCTGTTGTTGCTGCTGGGAGTCGATCGTCATCCCAGAGGGGAAGTCGGAAGACCACTTGTACTTCTTCCAGTAAGCAATTGACTGTCCAACAGTCCTTTGCAAGGAAGATGAAATATCACAGCAGTCATCCTGCTGCAAAGCGGATAACTCAGGTCTGGGTGGTGAAAAACGTGGTTCCGGTATCCATCGTTAATTTAGAGGCAACTAGAGACTTGATTGAGGTACTGTGTCCACGGTACCAAATACCCTCTAGGTTCCATTTCTCTAGGCAGGCGATACCGAAAATGTACACAGACCTCAGAAAAAGAGTCACCAGTGTCCTAAAAAATGCAGTTGTACCCAATGTCCACTTGTCTGTGGTTAAGTGGAGCAGGGCAGACTCAGGACTATATGACTGTGACAGCCCACTGGGTAGATGTATTGCCTCCCGCAGCAAGAACAGCAGCGGCGGCACCAGTAGCAGCATCTCGCAATTGCCAACTCGTTCCTAGGCAGGCTACGCTTTGTATCACCGCTTTCCATAAGAGGCACACAGCTGACAACCTCTTACGGAAACTGAGGAACATCATCGCAGAATGGCTTACCCCAATTGAACTCTCCTGGGGATTTGTGACATCGGACAACGCCACCAATATTGTGCGTGCATTACATCTGGGCAAATTCCAGCACGTCCCATGTTTTGCACATACATTGAACTTGGTGGTGCAGAATTATTTAAAAAACGACAGGGGCGTGCAAGAGATGCTGTCGGTGGCCCGAAGAATTGCGGGCCACTTTCTGCCTTCAGCCACCGCATGCCGAAGACTGGAGCACCACCAAACATTCCTGAACCTGCCCTGCCATCATCTGAAGCAAGAGGTGGTAACGAGGTGGAATTCAACCCTCTATATGCTTCAGAGGATGGAGGAGCAGCAAAAGGCCATTCAAGCCTATACATCTGCCCACGATATAGGCAAAGGAGGGGGAATGCACCTGACTCAAGCGCAGTGGAGAATGATTTCAACGTTGTGCAAGGTTCTGCAACCCTTTGAACTTTCCACACGTGAAGTCAGTTCAGACACTGCCAGCCTGAGTCAGGTCATTCCCCTCATCAGGCTTTTGCAGAAGAAGCTGGAGACATTGAAGGAGGAGCTAAAACAGAGCGATTCAACTAGGCATGTGGGACTTGTGGATGGAGCCCTTAATTTGCTTAACCAGGATTCAATCTGTTGAAATCAGAGCACTACATTTTGGCCGCCGTGCTCGATCCTAGATTTAAAACCTACATTGTATCTCTCTTTCCGGCAGACACAAGTCTGCAGAGGTTCAAAGACCTGCTGGTGAGAAAATTGTCAAGTCAAGCGGAACGTGACCCGTCAACAGCTCCTCCTTCACATTCTCCCGCAACTGGGGGTGCGAGGAAAAGGCTAAGAATTCCGAGCCCACCCGCTGGCGGTGATGCAGGGCAGTCTGGAGTGAGTGCTGACATCTGGTCCAGACTGAAGGACCTGGCAACGATTACTGACATGTCGTCTACTGTCACTGCATATGATTCTGTCACCTTTGAAAGAATGGTGGAGAAAAAGAGGCAATTTGGAGGCCCTTGCACAAACTGGCTTTATTCTACCTAAGTTGCCCTCCCTCCAGTGTGTACTCCGAAAGAGTGTTTAGTGCGGCCGCTCACCTTGTCAGCAATCGGCGTACAAGGTTACTTCCAGAAAATGTGGAGAAGATGATGATCATCAAAATTAATTATAATCAATTCCTCCGTGGAGACATTCACCAGCAATTGCCTCCAGAAAGTACACAGGGATCTGAGATGGTGGATTCCAGTGGGGACGAATTAATAATCTGTGAGGAGGGGGATGTACACAGTGAAAGGGGTGAGGAATCGGAGGATGATGAGGTGGACATCTTGCCTCTGTAGAGCCAGTTTGTGCAAGGAGAGATTGATTGATTCTTTTTTGGTGGGGGCCCAAACCAACCAGTCATTTCAGTCAGTCGTGTGGCAGACCCTGTCGCTGAAATGATGGGTTCGTCAATGTTTTTCTTTTCAATCTAAACCCCTGCAGTTTTCTGTAAGCATCTGCTTCGCTATGATGATCAACAAGTCACAAGGGAAAACACTCAGGGCTGGAGGCGTAGATCTTAGGACCAGCTGCTACAAGCATGGCAGAGGTGTCACTATCACTGGTGACACCCAGAGAGGCGGCGAGGGAGATTGTAATGCAGTGCGCGCAGATAAGCAGCGCAATGGTAAAAAGGAGGCATGGTCTCATAGGTAGGGGCGTGGCCTGAATCACCATTTTGTTGCTGCGGGTATCCCGGGGGTTGGGGGCTGTACCCGGGGACTAGTGTGTGAGTGGTGCTGGCTCCTGCACAGTGACAGAAACTGGGTATTGCACGTAATGTCACAGTGAAACACTCATATTCTGTCACTGAAGAAGAGCCGGCACTTTTGTGTCACCCCACTTGGCGGGTGACACTCGGGTGTGTGCCGCAACCCCGTTGTGATGCCACTGACCCATGGGAAGCTTTACGTGGCTTACCCATGTGTTAGTAGCCCCAAGCATCTTTTGTGTTAGTCCCTGAAGAAAAACTTCAAATATTGTTTACAATTTTGTAATCAATGGCCTAATTCAGTAAGGATTGCAAATTCTGCTAAGTAACAGAATTTGCAATCCTTTGGTTCGCATGCTGGGGCCACCCATCACAGGGCATGGCCTCCCAGCATGCCGCCTCCCTTCTTGACCACGCTGAAATTGCAGTCTCAGTGCAGTTCAGCGTGATCATAAAAAATGGGTTAGCCTCCTGTTGGTGCAGACTGTACGTGTGCGCAGGAAGCCGCCACCATTTTTGTGATCGCAACGGCTGCATGTGATGTCATGCAGCCGCTCTGACCACGCATCCTGTTTCTCCGTTGAAGCCCTGCCCCCGCACCGCTCCATCTCCGACTTTGAAATGGAGTGTTGCTGACCCCCCCCCCCCAGCATTTTTTTTTTGCCAGCATATTTTTTTTCTCTGCAACCCACTACTAAATTGTGCTTCCTAGCTGTTTTTTATAAAATCACTGAATCAAATCTAACTCTGATTACATCAGAGAAGGCCAGGTACCCTACACAATAAGAGGGGGTTTGAAATTTTGACTTGTCTACTTAAATATCACCAAAATCTGATCACAAGGTCAATTACATTCCTGGGTGGGATTGAACCACCAACCTTTTGGTTAATAGCCTTACACACTAACCAATTGCACCACAGAGACACTTTGCAAAAAGTACATACTGACAAAGGCTAATAAGCATTCATCAAGAACGTTTCCTAGAAAAACTTTAAAAAGTCAATAATCTGGAGAGTTTTTGTAAGATGTTTCTTCCATCAACCAATGAAGAAACACATTGGTACTTTCCCATGATGAGTGAGTGCTTCAGGATCTCTTGCACTTACATGTGCAGCAGAGTACTGCAATGGAAGCATGCTGGGCCCATAACCCAGAGATAGGCAGATTGAAACTATCCTTTGCTATATGCATTTTTTTTGTTAATTAAAGTAATCCAAAACTGGGATTGATATTTTTGCTCTTTTATTTTTACTTAAAGTACAATAACTTTTACCATTTTAATTTGTTTTAATAGTATATTGACAGTATTGTTTTCTTTCAAAAATCCACTTAATTTTCTTTACCCTATTATTAAAATGGTAATTGACAAAAACAAACTACATTGTCACCAGAAGAGCAATACAAAATGTACAAGTGATATATTAAAATCATCTTTCCAGCTTGAATTTCAATGATGCATTTGGGCAACGATTTTGTGAGAAACATCTTCACCCTTAAATAAAGATTTTCTTAATTCCTTACCTGTGTGCTAATTAGATATCACCTTGTTTTCACATTAAACAGACTTCCACATGAGAAAGCAGCAAGGATGCAGTGGCGTTAATGTTTCCTGGTGTCAACCTGTATTATTTCAGTAGACATTGAAATGAGGATGCATCTTGCTGCCTTTCCAATGAAGCAAGTTTAATTTAGTAATAGGTGAAAAACCATCCCTACAAAGGTGTTAATCAGAGACTTGGCTTTGTGGACACTTTTCAGAGAACAAATTTGTTATCATAAAAATAAACCAGAAAATGAAGAGCTGTTTAATCACTCAATTGGATTTTTTTGCCAGCATATTTTTTTTCTCTGCAACCTACTGCTAAATTGTGCTTCCTAGCTGTTTTTTATAAAATCACTGAATCAAATCTAACTCTGATAACATCAGAGAAGGCCAGGTACCCTACACAATAAGAGGGGGTTTGAAATTTTGACTTATCTACTTAAAGATCACCAAAATCTGAACACAAGGTCAATTACGTCCCTGGGTGGGATTGAACCACCAACCTTTTGGTTAATAGCCTTACACACTAACCAATTGCGCCACAGAGACACTTTGCAAAAGTACATACTGACAAAGGCTAATAAGCATTCATCTAGAACGTTTCCTAGAAAAACTTTAAAAAGTCAATAATCTGGAGAGTTTTTGTAAGATGTTTCTTCCATCAACCAATGAAGAAACACATTGGTACTTTCCCATGATGAGTGAGTGCTTCAGGATCTCTTGCACTTACATGTGCAGCAGAGTACTGCAATGGAAGCATGCTGGGCCCATAACCCAGAGGTAGGCAGATTGAAACTATCCTTTGCTATATGCATTTTTTTTGTTAATTAAAGTAATCCAAAACTGGGATTGATATTTTGGCTCTTTTATTTTTACTTAAAGTACAATAACTTTTACCATTTTAATTTGTTTTGATAGTATATTGACAGTATTGTTTTCTTTCAAAAATCCACTTAATTTTCTTTACCCTATTATTAAAATGGTAATTGACAAAAACAAACTACATTGTCACCAGAAGAGCAATACAAAATGTACAAGTGATATATTAAAATCATCTTTCCAGCTTGAATTTCAATGATGCATTGGGGCAACGATTTTGTGAGAAACATCTTCACCCTTAAATAAAGATTTTCTTAATTCCTTACCTGTGTGCTAATTAGATATCACCTTGTTTTCACATTAAACAGACTTCCACATGAGAAAGCAGCAAGGATGCAGTGGCGTTAATGTTTCCTGGTGTCAACCTGTATTATTTCAGTAGACATTGAAATGAGGATGCATCTTGCTGCCTTTCCAATGAAGCAAGTTTAATTTAGTAATAGGTGAAAAACCATCCCTACAAAGGTGTTAATCAGAGACTTGGCTTTGTGGACACTTTTCAGAGAACAAATTTGTTAGCATAAAAATAAAGCCAGAAAATGAAGAGCTGTTTAATCACTCAATTGGATTTTTTTGCCAGCATATTTTTTTTATCTGCAACCCACTGCTAAATTGTGCTTCCTAGCTGTTTTTTATAAAATCACTGAATCAAATCTAACTCTGATTACATCAGAGAAGGCCAGGTACCCTACACAATAAGAGGGGGTTTGAAATTTTGACTTGTCTACTTAAATATCACCAAAATCTGATCACAAGGTCAATTACATTCCTGGGTGGGATTGAACCACCAACCTTTTGTTAATAGCCTTACACACTAACCAATTGCGCCACAGAGACACTTTGCAAAAGAACATACTGACAAAGGCTAATACATTCATCTAGAACGTTTCCTAGAAAAACTTTAAAAAGTCAATAATCTGGAGAGTTTTTGTAAGATGTTTCTTCCATCAACCAACGAAGAAACACATTGGTACTTTCCCATGATGAGTGAGTGCTTCAGGATCTCTTGCACTTACATGTGCAGCAGAGTACTGCAATGGAAGCATGCTGGGCCCATAACCCAGAGGTAGGCAGATTGAAACTATCCTTTGCTATATGCATTTTTTTGTTAATTAAAGTAATTCAAAACTGGGATTGATATTTTTGCTCTTTTATTTTTACTTAAAGTACAATAACTTTTACCATTTTAATTTGTTTTAATAGTATATTGACAGTATTGTTTTCTTTCAAAAATCCACTTAATTTTCTTTACCCTATTATTAAAATGGTAATTGACAAAAACAAACTACATTGTCACCAGAAGAGCAATACAAAATGTACAAGTGATATATTAAAATCATCTTTCCAGCTTGAATTTCAATGATGCATTGGGGCAACGATTTTGTGAGAAACATCTTCACCCTTAAATAAAGATTTTCTTAATTCCTTACCTGTGTGCTAATTAGATATCACCTTGTTTTCACATTAAACAGACTTCCACATGAGAAAGCATCAAGGATGCAGTGGCGTTAATGTTTCCTGGTGTCAACCTGTATTATTTCAGTAGACATTGAAATGAGGATGCATCTTGCTGCCTTTCCAATGAAGCAAGTTTAATTTAGTAATAGGTGAAAAACCATCCCTACAAAGGTGTTAATCAGAGACTTGGCTTTGTGGACACTTTTCAGAGAACAAATTTGTTAGCATAAAAATAAAGCCAGAAATGAAGAGCTGTTTAATCACTCAATTGGATTTTTTTGCCAGCATATTTCTTTTTCTCTGCAACCCACTGCTAAATTGTGCTTCCTAGCTGTTTTTATAAAATCACTGAATCAAATCTAACTCTGATTACATCAGAGAAGGCTAGGTACCCTACACAATAAGAGGGGGTTTGAAATTTTGACTTGTCTACTTAAATATCACCAAAATCTGATCACAAGGTCAATTACGTCCCTGGGTAGGATGTAACCACCAACCTTTTGGTTAATAGCCGTACACACTAACCAATTGCGCCACAGAGACACTTTGCAAAAAGTACATACTGACAAAGGCTAATAAGCATTCATCTAGAACATATCCTAGAAAAACTTTAAAAAGTCAATAATCTGGAGAGTTTTTGAAAGATGTTTCTTCCATCAACCAACAAAGAAACACATTGGTACTTTCCCATGATGAGTGAGTGCTTCAGGATCTCTTGCACTTACATGTGCAGCAGAGTACTCCAATGGAAGCATGCTGGGCCCATAACCCAGAGATAGGCAGATTGAAACTATCCTTTGCTATATGCATTTTTTTTGTTAATTAAAGTAATCCAAAACTGGGATTGATATTTTTGCTCTTTTATTTTTACTTAAAGTACAATAACTTTTACCATTTTAATTTGTTTTAATAGTATATTGACAGTATTGTTTTCTTTCAAAAATCCACTTAATTTTCTTTACCCTATTATTAAAATGGTAATTGACAAAAACAAACTACATTGTCACCAGAAGAGCAATACAAAATGTACAAGTGATATATTAAAATCATCTTTCCAGCTTGAATTTCAATGATGCATTTGGGCAACGATTTTGTGAGAAACATCTTCACCCTTAAATAAAGATTTTCTTAATTCCTTACCTGTGTGCTAATTAGATATCACCTTGTTTTCACATTAAACAGACTTCCACATGAGAAAGCAGCAAGGATGCAGTGGCGTTAATGTTTCCTGGTGTCAACCTGTATTATTTCAGTAGACATTGAAATGAGGATGCATCTTGCTGCCTTTCCAATGAAGCAAGTTTAATTTAGTAATAGGTGAAAAACCATCCCTACAAAGGTGTTAATCAGAGACTTGGCTTTGTGGACACTTTTCAGAGAACAAATTTGTTATCATAAAAATAAACCAGAAAATGAAGAGCTGTTTAATCACTCAATTGGATTTTTTTGCCAGCATATTTTTTTTCTCTGCAACCTACTGCTAAATTGTGCTTCCTAGCTGTTTTTTATAAAATCACTGAATCAAATCTAACTCTGATAACATCAGAGAAGGCCAGGTACCCTACACAATAAGAGGGGGTTTGAAATTTTGACTTATCTACTTAAAGATCACCAAAATCTGAACACAAGGTCAATTACGTCCCTGGGTGGGATTGAACCACCAACCTTTTGGTTAATAGCCTTACACACTAACCAATTGCGCCACAGAGACACTTTGCAAAAGTACATACTGACAAAGGCTAATAAGCATTCATCTAGAACGTTTCCTAGAAAAACTTTAAAAAGTCAATAATCTGGAGAGTTTTTGTAAGATGTTTCTTCCATCAACCAATGAAGAAACACATTGGTACTTTCCCATGATGAGTGAGTGCTTCAGGATCTCTTGCACTTACATGTGCAGCAGAGTACTGCAATGGAAGCATGCTGGGCCCATAACCCAGAGGTAGGCAGATTGAAACTATCCTTTGCTATATGCATTTTTTTTGTTAATTAAAGTAATCCAAAACTGGGATTGATATTTTGGCTCTTTTATTTTTACTTAAAGTACAATAACTTTTACCATTTTAATTTGTTTTGATAGTATATTGACAGTATTGTTTTCTTTCAAAAATCCACTTAATTTTCTTTACCCTATTATTAAAATGGTAATTGACAAAAACAAACTACATTGTCACCAGAAGAGCAATACAAAATGTACAAGTGATATATTAAAATCATCTTTCCAGCTTGAATTTCAATGATGCATTGGGGCAACGATTTTGTGAGAAACATCTTCACCCTTAAATAAAGATTTTCTTAATTCCTTACCTGTGTGCTAATTAGATATCACCTTGTTTTCACATTAAACAGACTTCCACATGAGAAAGCAGCAAGGATGCAGTGGCGTTAATGTTTCCTGGTGTCAACCTGTATTATTTCAGTAGACATTGAAATGAGGATGCATCTTGCTGCCTTTCCAATGAAGCAAGTTTAATTTAGTAATAGGTGAAAAACCATCCCTACAAAGGTGTTAATCAGAGACTTGGCTTTGTGGACACTTTTCAGAGAACAAATTTGTTAGCATAAAAATAAAGCCAGAAAATGAAGAGCTGTTTAATCACTCAATTGGATTTTTTTGCCAGCATATTTTTTTTATCTGCAACCCACTGCTAAATTGTGCTTCCTAGCTGTTTTTTATAAAATCACTGAATCAAATCTAACTCTGATTACATCAGAGAAGGCCAGGTACCCTACACAATAAGAGGGGGTTTGAAATTTTGACTTGTCTACTTAAATATCACCAAAATCTGATCACAAGGTCAATTACATTCCTGGGTGGGATTGAACCACCAACCTTTTGTTAATAGCCTTACACACTAACCAATTGCGCCACAGAGACACTTTGCAAAAGAACATACTGACAAAGGCTAATACATTCATCTAGAACGTTTCCTAGAAAAACTTTAAAAAGTCAATAATCTGGAGAGTTTTTGTAAGATGTTTCTTCCATCAACCAACGAAGAAACACATTGGTACTTTCCCATGATGAGTGAGTGCTTCAGGATCTCTTGCACTTACATGTGCAGCAGAGTACTGCAATGGAAGCATGCTGGGCCCATAACCCAGAGGTAGGCAGATTGAAATTATCCTTTGCTATATGCATTTTTTTGTTAATTAAAGTAATTCAAAACTGGGATTGATATTTTTGCTCTTTTATTTTTACTTAAAGTACAATAACTTTTACCATTTTAATTTGTTTTAATAGTATATTGACAGTATTGTTTTCTTTCAAAAATCCACTTAATTTTCTTTACCCTATTATTAAAATGGTAATTGACAAAAACAAACTACATTGTCACCAGAAGAGCAATACAAAATGTACAAGTGATATATTAAAATCATCTTTCCAGCTTGAATTTCAATGATGCATTGGGGCAACGATTTTGTGAGAAACATCTTCACCCTTAAATAAAGATTTTCTTAATTCCTTACCTGTGTGCTAATTAGATATCACCTTGTTTTCACATTAAACAGACTTCCACATGAGAAAGCAGCAAGGATGCAGTGGCGTTAATGTTTCCTGGTGTCAACCTGTATTATTTCAGTAGACATTGAAATGAGGATGCATCTTGCTGCCTTTCCAATGAAGCAAGTTTAATTTAGTAATAGGTGAAAAACCATCCCTACAAAGGTGTTAATCAGAGACTTGGCTTTGTGGACACTTTTCAGAGAACAAATTTGTTAGCATAAAAATAAAGCCAGAAATGAAGAGCTGTTTAATCACTCAATTGGATTTTTTTGCCAGCATATTTCTTTTTCTCTGCAACCCACTGCTAAATTGTGCTTCCTAGCTGTTTTTATAAAATCACTGAATCAAATCTAACTCTGATTACATCAGAGAAGGCTAGGTACCCTACACAATAAGAGGGGGTTTGAAATTTTGACTTGTCTACTTAAATATCACCAAAATCTGATCACAAGGTCAATTACGTCCCTGGGTAGGATGTAACCACCAACCTTTTGGTTAATAGCCGTACACACTAACCAATTGCGCCACAGAGACACTTTGCAAAAAGTACATACTGACAAAGGCTAATAAGCATTCATCTAGAACATATCCTAGAAAAACTTTAAAAAGTCAATAATCTGGAGAGTTTTTGAAAGATGTTTCTTCCATCAACCAACAAAGAAACACATTGGTACTTTCCCATGATGAGTGAGTGCTTCAGGATCTCTTGCACTTACATGTGCAGCAGAGTACTCCAATGGAAGCATGCTGGGCCCATAACCCAGAGATAGGCAGATTGAAACTATCCTTTGCTATATGCATTTTTTTTGTTAATTAAAGTAATCCAAAACTGGGATTGATATTTTTGCTCTTTTATTTTTACTTAAAGTACAATAACTTTTACCATTTTAATTTGTTTTAATAGTATATTGACAGTATTGTTTTCTTTCAAAAATCCACTTAATTTTCTTTACCCTATTATTAAAATGGTAATTGACAAAAACAAACTACATTGTCACCAGAAGAGCAATACAAAATGTACAAGTGATATATTAAAATCATCTTTCCAGCTTGAATTTCAATGATGCATTTGGGCAACGATTTTGTGAGAAACATCTTCACCCTTAAATAAAGATTTTCTTAATTCCTTACCTGTGTGCTAATTAGATATCACCTTGTTTTCACATTAAACAGACTTCCACATGAGAAAGCAGCAAGGATGCAGTGGCGTTAATGTTTCCTGGTGTCAACCTGTATTATTTCAGTAGACATTGAAATGAGGATGCATCTTGCTGCCTTTCCAATGAAGCAAGTTTAATTTAGTAATAGGTGAAAAACCATCCCTACAAAGGTGTTAATCAGAGACTTGGCTTTGTGGACACTTTTCAGAGAACAAATTTGTTATCATAAAAATAAACCAGAAAATGAAGAGCTGTTTAATCACTCAATTGGATTTTTTTGCCAGCATATTTTTTTTCTCTGCAACCTACTGCTAAATTGTGCTTCCTAGCTGTTTTTTATAAAATCACTGAATCAAATCTAACTCTGATAACATCAGAGAAGGCCAGGTACCCTACACAATAAGAGGGGGTTTGAAATTTTGACTTATCTACTTAAAGATCACCAAAATCTGAACACAAGGTCAATTACGTCCCTGGGTGGGATTGAACCACCAACCTTTTGGTTAATAGCCTTACACACTAACCAATTGCGCCACAGAGACACTTTGCAAAAGTACATACTGACAAAGGCTAATAAGCATTCATCTAGAACGTTTCCTAGAAAAACTTTAAAAAGTCAATAATCTGGAGAGTTTTTGTAAGATGTTTCTTCCATCAACCAATGAAGAAACACATTGGTACTTTCCCACGATGAGTGAGTGCTTCAGGATCTCTTGCACTTACATGTGCAGCAGAGTACTGCAATGGAAGCATGCTGGGCCCATAACCCAGAGGTAGGCAGATTGAAACTATCCTTTGCTATATGCATTTTTTTTGTTAATTAAAGTAATCCAAAACTGGGATTGATATTTTGGCTCTTTTATTTTTACTTAAAGTACAATAACTTTTACCATTTTAATTTGTTTTGATAGTATATTGACAGTATTGTTTTCTTTCAAAAATCCACTTAATTTTCTTTACCCTATTATTAAAATGGTAATTGACAAAAACAAACTACATTGTCACCAGAAGAGCAATACAAAATGTACAAGTGATATATTAAAATCATCTTTCCAGCTTGAATTTCAATGATGCATTGGGGCAACGATTTTGTGAGAAACATCTTCACCCTTAAATAAAGATTTTCTTAATTCCTTACCTGTGTGCTAATTAGATATCACCTTGTTTTCACATTAAACAGACTTCCACATGAGAAAGCAGCAAGGATGCAGTGGCGTTAATGTTTCCTGGTGTCAACCTGTATTATTTCAGTAGACATTGAAATGAGGATGCATCTTGCTGCCTTTCCAATGAAGCAAGTTTAATTTAGTAATAGGTGAAAAACCATCCCTACAAAGGTGTTAATCAGAGACTTGGCTTTGTGGACACTTTTCAGAGAACAAATTTGTTAGCATAAAAATAAAGCCAGAAAATGAAGAGCTGTTTAATCACTCAATTGGATTTTTTTGCCAGCATATTTTTTTTATCTGCAACCCACTGCTAAATTGTGCTTCCTAGCTGTTTTTTATAAAATCACTGAATCAAATCTAACTCTGATTACATCAGAGAAGGCCAGGTACCCTACACAATAAGAGGGGGTTTGAAATTTTGACTTGTCTACTTAAATATCACCAAAATCTGATCACAAGGTCAATTACATTCCTGGGTGGGATTGAACCACCAACCTTTTGTTAATAGCCTTACACACTAACCAATTGCGCCACAGAGACACTTTGCAAAAGAACATACTGACAAAGGCTAATACATTCATCTAGAACGTTTCCTAGAAAAACTTTAAAAAGTCAATAATCTGGAGAGTTTTTGTAAGATGTTTCTTCCATCAACCAACGAAGAAACACATTGGTACTTTCCCATGATGAGTGAGTGCTTCAGGATCTCTTGCACTTACATGTGCAGCAGAGTACTGCAATGGAAGCATGCTGGGCCCATAACCCAGAGGTAGGCAGATTGAAATTATCCTTTGCTATATGCATTTTTTTGTTAATTAAAGTAATTCAAAACTGGGATTGATATTTTTGCTCTTTTATTTTTACTTAAAGTACAATAACTTTTACCATTTTAATTTGTTTTAATAGTATATTGACAGTATTGTTTTCTTTCAAAAATCCACTTAATTTTCTTTACCCTATTATTAAAATGGTAATTGACAAAAACAAACTACATTGTCACCAGAAGAGCAATACAAAATGTACAAGTGATATATTAAAATCATCTTTCCAGCTTGAATTTCAATGATGCATTGGGGCAACGATTTTGTGAGAAACATCTTCACCCTTAAATAAAGATTTTCTTAATTCCTTACCTGTGTGCTAATTAGATATCACCTTGTTTTCACATTAAACAGACTTCCACATGAGAAAGCAGCAAGGATGCAGTGGCGTTAATGTTTCCTGGTGTCAACCTGTATTATTTCAGTAGACATTGAAATGAGGATGCATCTTGCTGCCTTTCCAATGAAGCAAGTTTAATTTAGTAATAGGTGAAAAACCATCCCTACAAAGGTGTTAATCAGAGACTTGGCTTTGTGGACACTTTTCAGAGAACAAATTTGTTAGCATAAAAATAAAGCCAGAAATGAAGAGCTGTTTAATCACTCAATTGGATTTTTTTGCCAGCATATTTCTTTTTCTCTGCAACCCACTGCTAAATTGTGCTTCCTAGCTGTTTTTATAAAATCACTGAATCAAATCTAACTCTGATTACATCAGAGAAGGCTAGGTACCCTACACAATAAGAGGGGGTTTGAAATTTTGACTTGTCTACTTAAATATCACCAAAATCTGATCACAAGGTCAATTACGTCCCTGGGTAGGATGTAACCACCAACCTTTTGGTTAATAGCCGTACACACTAACCAATTGCGCCACAGAGACACTTTGCAAAAAGTACATACTGACAAAGGCTAATAAGCATTCATCTAGAACATATCCTAGAAAAACTTTAAAAAGTCAATAATCTGGAGAGTTTTTGAAAGATGTTTCTTCCATCAACCAACAAAGAAACACATTGGTACTTTCCCATGATGAGTGAGTGCTTCAGGATCTCTTGCACTTACATGTGCAGCAGAGTACTCCAATGGAAGCATGCTGGGCCCATAACCCAGAGGTAGGCAGATTGAAACTATCCTTTGTTATATGCATTTTTTTTGTTAATTAAAGTAATCCAAAACTGGGATGGATATTTTTGCTCTTTTATTTTTACTTAAAGTACAATAACTTTTACCATTTTAATTTGTTTTAATAGTATATTGACAGTATTGTTTTCTTTCAAAAATCCACTTAATTTTCTTTACCCAATTATTAAAATGGTAATTGACAAAAACAAACTACATTGTCACCAGAAGAGCAATACAAAATGTACAAGTGATATATTAAAATCATCTTTCCAGGTTGAATTTCAATGATGCATTGGGGCAACGATTTTGTGAGAAACATCTTCACCCTTAAATAAAGATTTTCTTAATTCCTTACCTGTGTGCTAATTAGATATCACCTTGTTTTCACATTAAACAGACTTCCACATGAGAAAGCAGCAAGGATGCAGTGGCGTTAATGTTTCCTGGTGTCAACCTGTATTATTTCAGTAGACATTGAAATGAGGATGCATCTTGCTGCCTTTCCAATGAAGCAAGTTTAATTTAGTAATAGGTGAAAAACCATCCTTACAAAGGTGTTAATCAGAGACTTGGCTTTGTGGACACTTTTCAGAGAACAAATTTGTTAGCATAAAAATAAAGCCAGAAAATGAAGAGCTGTTTATTCACTCAATTGGATTTTTCTGCCAGCATATTTTTTTTCTCTGCAACCTACTGCTAAATTGTGCTTCCTAGCTGTTTTTATAAAATCACTGAATCAAATCTAACTCTGATTACATCAGGGAAGGCCAGGTACCCACACCATAACAGGGGGTTTGAAATTTTGACTTGTCTACTTAAATATCACCAAAATCTGATCACAAGGTCAATTACATTCCTGGGTGGGATTGAACCACCAACCTTTTGGTTAATAGCCGAACACACTAACCGATTGCGCCACTGAGACACTTTGCAAAAAGTACATACTGACAAAGGCTAATAAGCATTCATCTAGAACGTTTCCTAGAAAAACTTTAAAAAATCAATAATCTGGAGAGTTTTTGTAAGATGTTTCTTCCATCAACCAACGAAGAAACACATTGGTACTTTCCCACGATGAGTGAGTGCTTCAGGATCTCTTGCACTTACATGTGCAGCAGAGTACTGCAATGGAAGCATGCTGGGCCGATAACCCAGAGGTAGGCAGATTGAAACTATCCTCTGCTATATGCATTTTTTTTTAATTAAAGTAATCCAAAACTGGGATTGATATTTTTGCTCTTTTATTTTTACTTAAAGTACAATAACTTTTACCATTTTAATTTGTTTTAATAGTATATTGACAGTATTGTTTTCTTTCAAAAATCCACTTAATTTTCTTTACCCTATTATTAAAATGGTAATTGACAAAAACAAACTACATTGTCACCAGAAGAGCAATACAAAATGTACAAGTGATATATTAAAATCATCTTTCCAGCTTGAATTTCAATGATGCATTTGGGCAACGATTTTGTGAGAAACATCTTCACCCTTAAATAAAGATTTTCTTAATTCCTTACCTGTGTGCTAATTAGATATCACCTTGTTTTCACATTAAACAGACTTCCACATGAGAAAGCAGCAAGGATGCAGTGGCGTTAATGTTTCCTGGTGTCAACCTGTATTATTTCAGTAGACATTGAAATGAGGATGCATCTTGCTGCCTTTCCAATGAAGCAAGTTTAATTTAGTAATAGGTGAAAAACCATCCCTACAAATGTGTTAATCAGAGACTTGGCTTTGTGGACACTTTTCAGAGAACAAATTTGTTAGCATAAAAATAAAGCCAGAAATGAAGAGCTGTTTAATCACTCAATTGGATTTTTTTGCCAGCATATTTCTTTTTCTCTGCAACCCACTGCTAAATTGTGCTTCCTAGCTGTTTTTATAAAATCACTGAATCAAATCTAACTCTGATAACATCAGAGAAGGCCAGGTACCCTACACAATAAGAGGGGGTTTGAAATTTTGACTTATCTACTTAAAGATCACCAAAATCTGAACACAAGGTCAATTACGTCCCTGGGTGGGATTGAACCACCAACATTTTGGTTAATAGCCTTACACACTAACCAATTGCGCCACAGAGACACTTTGCAAAAGTACATACTGACAAAGGCTAATAAGCATTCATCTAGAACGTTTCCTAGAAAAACTTTAAAAAGTCAATAATCTGGAGAGTTTTTGTAAGATGTTTCTTCCATCAACCAATGAAGAAACACATTGGTACTTTCCCATGATGAGTGAGTGCTTCAGGATCTCTTGCACTTACATGTGCAGCAGAGTACTGCAATGGAAGCATGCTGGGCCCATAACCCAGAGGTAGGCAGATTGAAACTATCCTTTGCTATATGCATTTTTTTTGTTAATTAAAGTAATCCAAAACTGGGATTGATATTTTGGCTCTTTTATTTTTACTTAAAGTACAATAACTTTTACCATTTTAATTTGTTTTGATAGTATATTGACAGTATTGTTTTCTTTCAAAAATCCACTTAATTTTCTTTACCCTATTATTAAAATGGTAATTGACAAAAACAAACTACATTGTCACCAGAAGAGCAATACAAAATGTACAAGTGATATATTAAAATCATCTTTCCAGCTTGAATTTCAATGATGCATTGGGGCAACGATTTTGTGAGAAACATCTTCACCCTTAAATAAAGATTTTCTTAATTCCTTACCTGTGTGCTAATTAGATATCACCTTGTTTTCACATTAAACAGACTTCCACATGAGAAAGCAGCAAGGATGCAGTGGCGTTAATGTTTCCTGGTGTCAACCTGTATTATTTCAGTAGACATTGAAATGAGGATGCATCTTGCTGCCTTTCCAATGAAGCAAGTTTAATTTAGTAATAGGTGAAAAACCATCCCTACAAAGGTGTTAATCAGAGACTTGGCTTTGTGGACACTTTTCAGAGAACAAATTTGTTAGCATAAAAATAAAGCCAGAAAATGAAGAGCTGTTTAATCACTCAATTGGATTTTTTTGCCAGCATATTTTTTTTATCTGCAACCCACTGCTAAATTGTGCTTCCTAGCTGTTTTTTATAAAATCACTGAATCAAATCTAACTCTGATTACATCAGAGAAGGCCAGGTACCCTACACAATAAGAGGGGGTTTGAAATTTTGACTTGTCTACTTAAATATCACCAAAATCTGATCACAAGGTCAATTACATTCCTGGGTGGGATTGAACCACCAACCTTTTGTTAATAGCCTTACACACTAACCAATTGCGCCACAGAGACACTTTGCAAAAGTACATACTGACAAAGGCTAATACATTCATCTAGAACGTTTCCTAGAAAAACTTTAAAAAGTCAATAATCTGGAGAGTTTTTGTAAGATGTTTCTTCCATCAACCAACGAAGAAACACATTGGTACTTTCCCATGATGAGTGAGTGCTTCAGGATCTCTTGCACTTACATGTGCAGCAGAGTACTGCAATGGAAGCATGCTGGGCCCATAACCCAGAGGTAGGCAGATTGAAATTATCCTTTGCTATATGCATTTTTTTTGTTAATTAAAGTAATTCAAAACTGGGATTGATATTTTTGCTCTTTTATTTTTACTTAAAGTACAATAACTTTTACCATTTTAATTTGTTTTAATAGTATATTGACAGTATTGTTTTCTTTCAAAAATCCACTTAATTTTCTTTACCCTATTATTAAAATGGTAATTGACAAAAACAAACTACATTGTCACCAGAAGAGCAATACAAAATGTACAAGTGATATATTAAAATCATCTTTCCAGCTTGAATTTCAATGATGCATTGGGGCAACGATTTTGTGAGAAACATCTTCACCCTTAAATAAAGATTTTCTTAATTCCTTACCTGTGTGCTAATTAGATATCACCTTGTTTTCACATTAAACAGACTTCCACATGAGAAAGCAGCAAGGATGCAGTGGCGTTAATGTTTCCTGGTGTCAACCTGTATTATTTCAGTAGACATTGAAATGAGGATGCATCTTGCTGCCTTTCCAATGAAGCAAGTTTAATTTAGTAATAGGTGAAAAACCATCCTTACAAAGGTGTTAATCAGAGACTTGGCTTTGTGGACACTTTTCAGAGAACAAATTTGTTAGCATAAAAATAAAGCCAGAAAATGAAGAGCTGTTTATTCACTCAATTGGATTTTTCTGCCAGCATATTTTTTTTTCTCTGCAACCTACTGCTAAATTGTGCTTCCTAGCTGTTTTTATAAAATCACTGAATCAAATCTAACTCTGATTACATCAGGGAAGGCCAGGTACCCACACCATAACAGGGGGTTTGAAATTTTGACTTGTCTACTTAAATATCACCAAAATCTGATCACAAGGTCAATTACATTCCTGGGTGGGATTAAACCACCAACCTTTTGGTTAATAGCCGAACACACTAACCGATTGCGCCACTGAGACACTTTGCAAAAAGTACATACTGACAAAGGCTAATAAGCATTCATCTAGAACGTTTCCTAGAAAAACTTTAAAAAGTCAATAATCTGGAGAGTTTTTGTAAGATGTTTCTTCCATCAACCAACGAAGAAACACATTGGTACTTTCCCACGATGAGTGAGTGCTTCAGGATCTCTTGCACTTACATGTGCAGCAGAGTACTGCAATGGAAGCATGCTGGGCCGATAACCCAGAGGTAGGCAGATTGAAACTATCCTCTGCTATATGCATTTTTTTTTTATTAAAGTAATCCAAAATTGGGATTGATATTTTGGCTCTTTTATTTTTACTTAAAGTACAATAACTTTTACCATTTTAATTTGTTTTAATAGTATATTGACAGTATTGTTTTCTTTCAAAAATCCACTTAATTTTCTTTACCCTATTATTAAAATGGTAATTGACAAAAACAAACTACATTGTCACCAGAAGAGCAATACAAAATGTACAAGTGATATATTAAAATCATCTTTCCAGCTTGAATTTCAATGATGCATTTGGGCAACGATTTTGTGAGAAACATCTTCACCCTTAAATAAAGATTTTCTTAATTCCTTACCTGTGTGCTAATTAGATATCACCTTGTTTTCACATTAAACAGACTTCCACATGAGAAAGCAGCAAGGATGCAGTGGCGTTAATGTTTCCTGGTGTCAACCTGTATTATTTCAGTAGACATTGAAATGAGGATGCATCTTGCTGCCTTTCCAATGAAGCAAGTTTAATTTAGTAATAGGTGAAAAACCATCCCTACAAAGGTGTTAATCAGAGACTTGGCTTTGTGGACACTTTTCAGAGAACAAATTTGTTATCATAAAAATAAACCAGAAAATGAAGAGCTGTTTAATCACTCAATTGGATTTTTTTGCCAGCATATTTTTTTTCTCTGCAACCAACTGCTAAATTGTGCTTCCTAGCTGTTTTTTTATAAAATCACTGAATCAAATCTAACTCTGATTACATCAGAGAAGGCCAGGTACCCTACACAATAAGAGGGGGTTTGAAATTTTGACTTGTCTACTTAAATATCACCAAAATCTGACCACAAGGTCAATTACATTCCTGGGTGGGATTGAACCACCAACCTTTTGTTAATAGCCTTACACACTAACCAATTGCGCCACAGAGACACTTTGCAAAAGTACATACTGACAAAGGCTAATACATTCATCTAGAACGTTTCCTAGAAAAACTTTAAAAAGTCAATAATCTGGAGAGTTTTTGTAAGATGTTTCTTCCATCAACCAACGAAGAAACACATTGGTACTTTCCCATGATGAGTGAGTGCTTCAGGATCTCTTGCACTTACATGTGCAGCAGAGTACTGCAATGGAAGCATGCTGGGCCCATAACCCAGAGGTAGGCAGATTGAAATTATCCTTTGCTATATGCATTTTTTTTGTTAATTAAAGTAATTCAAAACTGGGATTGATATTTTTGCTCTTTTATTTTTACTTAAAGTACAATAACTTTTACCATTTTAATTTGTTTTAATAGTATATTGACAGTATTGTTTTCTTTCAAAAATCCACTTAATTTTCTTTACCCTATTATTAAAATGGTAATTGACAAAAACAAACTACATTGTCACCAGAAGAGCAATACAAAATGTACAAGTGATATATTAAAATCATCTTTCCAGCTTGAATTTCAATGATGCATTGGGGCAACGATTTTGTGAGAAACATCTTCACCCTTAAATAAAGATTTTCTTAATTCCTTACCTGTGTGCTAATTAGATATCACCTTGTTTTCACATTAAACAGACTTCAACATGAGAAAGCAGCAAGGATGCAGTGGCGTTAATGTTTCCTGGTGTCAACCTGTATTATTTCAGTAGACATTGAAATGAGGATGCATCTTGCTGCCTTTCCAATGAAGCAAGTTTAATTTAGTAATAGGTGAAAAACCATCCCTACAAAGGTGTTAATCAGAGACTTGGCTTTGTGGACACTTTTCAGAGAACAAATTTGTTAGCATAAAAATAAAGCCAGAAATGAAGAGCTGTTTAATCACTCAATTGGATTTTTTTGCCAGCATATTTCTTTTTCTCTGCAACCCACTGCTAAATTGTGCTTCCTAGCTGTTTTTATAAAATCACTGAATCAAATCTAACTCTGATTACATCAGAGAAGGCTAGGTACCCTACACAATAAGAGGGGGTTTGAAATTTTGACTTGTCTACTTAAATATCACCAAAATCTGATCACAAGGTCAATTACGTCCCTGGGTAGGATGTAACCACCAACCTTTTGGTTAATAGCCGTACACACTAACCAATTGCGCCACAGAGACACTTTGCAAAAAGTACATACTGACAAAGGCTAATAAGCATTCATCTAGAACATATCCTAGAAAAACTTTAAAAAGTCAATAATCTGGAGAGTTTTTGAAAGATGTTTCTTCCATCAACCAACAAAGAAACACATTGGTACTTTCCCATGATGAGTGAGTGCTTCAGGATCTCTTGCACTTACATGTGCAGCAGAGTACTCCAATGGAAGCATGCTGGGCCCATAACCCAGAGGTAGGCAGATTGAAACTATCCTTTGCTATATGCATTTTTTTTGTTAATTAAAGTAATCCAAAACTGGGATGGATATTTTTGCTCTTTTATTTTTACTTAAAGTACAATAACTTTTACCATTTTAATTTGTTTTAATAGTATATTGACAGTATTGTTTTCTTTCAAAAATCCACTTAATTTTCTTTACCCAATTATTAAAATGGTAATTGACAAAAACAAACTACATTGTCACCAGAAGAGCAATACAAAATGTACAAGTGATATATTAAAATCATCTTTCCAGGTTGAATTTCAATGATGCATTGGGGCAACGATTTTGTGAGAAACATCTTCACCCTTAAATAAAGATTTTCTTAATTCCTTACCTGTGTGCTAATTAGATATCACCTTGTTTTCACATTAAACAGACTTCCACATGAGAAAGCAGCAAGGATGCAGTGGCGTTAATGTTTCCTGGTGTCAACCTGTATTATTTCAGTAGACATTGAAATGAGGATGCATCTTGCTGCCTTTCCAATGAAGCAAGTTTAATTTAGTAATAGGTGAAAAACCATCCTTACAAAGGTGTTAATCAGAGACTTGGCTTTGTGGACACTTTTCAGAGAACAAATTTGTTAGCATAAAAATAAAGCCAGAAAATGAAGAGCTGTTTATTCACTCAATTGGATTTTTCTGCCAGCATATTTTTTTTCTCTGCAACCTACTGCTAAATTGTGCTTCCTAGCTGTTTTTATAAAATCACTGAATCAAATCTAACTCTGATTACATCAGGGAAGGCCAGGTACCCACACCATAACAGGGGGTTTGAAATTTTGACTTGTCTACTTAAATATCACCAAAATCTGATCACAAGGTCAATTACATCCCTGGGTGGGATTGAACCACCAACCTTTTGTTTAATAGCCGAACACACTAACCGATTGCGCCACTGAGACACTTTGCAAAAAGTACATACTGACAAAGGCTAATAAGCATTCATCTAGAACGTTTCCTAGAAAAACTTTAAAAAGTCAATAATCTGGAGAGTTTTTGTAAGATGTTTCTTCCATCAACCAACGAAGAAACACATTGGTACTTTCCCACGATGAGTGAGTGCTTCAGGATCTCTTGCACTTACATGTGCAGCAGAGTACTGCAATGGAAGCATGCTGGGCCGATAACCCAGAGGTAGGCAGATTGAAACTATCCTCTGCTATATGCATTTTTTTTTAATTAAAGTAATCCAAAATTGGGATTGATATTTTGGCTCTTTTATTTTTACTTAAAGTACAATAACTTTTACCATTTTAATTTGTTTTAATAGTATATTGACAGTATTGTTTTCTTTCAAAAATCCACTTAATTTTCTTTACCCTATTATTAAAATGGTAATTGACAAAAACAAACTACATTGTCACCAGAAGAGCAATACAAAATGTACAAGTGATATATTAAAATCATCTTTCCAGCTTGAATTTCAATGATGCATTTGGGCAACGATTTTGTGAGAAACATCTTCACCCTTAAATAAAGATTTTCTTAATTCCTTACCTGTGTGCTAATTAGATATCACCTTGTTTTCACATTAAACAGACTTCCACATGAGAAAGCAGCAAGGATGCAGTGGCGTTAATGTTTCCTGGTGTCAACCTGTATTATTTCAGTAGACATTGAAATGAGGATGCATCTTGCTGCCTTTCCAATGAAGCAAGTTTAATTTAGTAATAGGTGAAAAACCATCCCTACAAAGGTGTTAATCAGAGACTTGGCTTTGTGGACACTTTTCAGAGAACAAATTTGTTATCATAAAAATAAACCAGAAAATGAAGAGCTGTTTAATCACTCAATTGGATTTTTTTGCCAGCATATTTTTTTTCTCTGCAACCTACTGCTAAATTGTGCTTCCTAGCTGTTTTTTATAAAATCACTGAATCAAATCTAACTCTGATTACATCAGAGAAGGCCAGGTACCCTACACAATAAGAGGGGGTTTGAAATTTTGACTTGTCTACTTAAAGATCACCAAAATCTGAACACAAGGTCAATTACGTCCCTGGGTGGGATTGAACCACCAACCTTTTGGTTAATAGCCTTACACACTAACCAATTGCGCCACAGAGACACTTTGCAAAAGTACATACTGACAAAATCTAATAAGCATTCATCTAGAACGTTTCCTAGAAAAACTTTAAAAAGTCAATAATCTGGAGAGTTTTTGTAAGATGTTTCTTCCATCAACCAATGAAGAAACACATTGGTACTTTCCCATGATGAGTGAGTGCTTCAGGATCTTTTGCACTTACATGTGCAGCAGAGTACTGCAATGGAAGCATGCTGGGCCCATAACCCAGAGGTAGGCAGATTGAAACTATCCTTTGCTATATGCATTTTTTTTGTTAATTAAAGTAATCCAAAACTGGGATTGATATTTTGGCTCTTTTATTTTTACTTAAAGTACAATAACTTTTACCATTTTAATTTGTTTTGATAGTATATTGACAGTATTGTTTTCTTTCAAAAATCCACTTAATTTTCTTTACCCTATTATTAAAATGGTAATTGACAAAAACAAACTACATTGTCACCAGAAGAGCAATACAAAATGTACAAGTGATATATTAAAATCATCTTTCCAGCTTGAATTTCAATGATGCATTGGGGCAACGATTTTGTGAGAAACATCTTCACCCTTAAATAAAGATTTTCTTAATTCCTTACCTGTGTGCTAATTAGATATCACCTTGTTTTCACATTAAACAGACTTCCACATGAGAAAGCAGCAAGGATGCAGTGGCGTTAATGTTTCCTGGTGTCAACCTGTATTATTTCAGTAGACATTGAAATGAGGATGCATCTTGCTGCCTTTCCAATGAAGCAAGTTTAATTTAGTAATAGGTGAAAAACCATCCCTACAAAGGTGTTAATCAGAGACTTGGCTTTGTGGACACTTTTCAGAGAACAAATTTGTTATCATAAAAATAAACCAGAAAATGAAGAGCTGTTTAATCACTCAATTGGATTTTTTTGCCAGCATATTTTTTTTCTCTGCAACCCACTGCTAAATTGTGCTTCCTAGCTGTTTTTTTATAAAATCACTGAATCAAATCTAACTCTGATAACATCAGAGAAGGCCAGGTACCCTACACAATAAGAGGGGTTTTGAAATTTTGACTTGTCTACTTAAAGATCACCAAAATCTGAGCACAAGGTCAATTACGTCCCTGGGTGGGATTGAACCACCAACCTTTTGGTTAATAGCCTTACACACTAACCAATTGCGCCACAGAGACACTTTGCAAAAGTACATACTGACAAAGGCTAATAAGCATTCATCTAGAACGTTTCCTAGAAAAACTTTAAAAAGTCAATAATCTGGAGAGTTTTTGTAAGATGTTTCTTCCATCAACCAATGAAGAAACACATTGGTACTTTTCCATGATGAGTGAGTGCTTCAGGATCTCTTGCACTTACATGTGCAGCAGAGTACTGCAATGGAAGCATGCTGGGCCCATAACCCAGAGGTAGGCAGATTGAAACTATCCTTTGCTATATGCATTTTTTTTGTTAATTAAAGTAATCCAAAACTGGGATTGATATTTTGGCTCTTTTATTTTTACTTAAAGTACAATAACTTTTACCATTTTAATTTGTTTTGATAGTATATTGACAGTATTGTTTTCTTTCAAAAATCCACTTAATTTTCTTTACCCTATTATTAAAATGGCAATTGACAAAAACAAACTACATTGTCACCAGAAGAGCAATACAAAATGTACAAGTGATATATTAAAATCATCTTTCCAGCTTGAATTTCAATGATGCATTGGGGCAACGATTTTGTGAGAAACATCTTCACCCTTAAATAAAGATTTTCTTAATTCCTTACCTGTGTGCTAATTAGATATCACCTTGTTTTCACATTAAACAGACTTCCACATGAGAAAGCAGCAAGGATGCAGTGGCGTTAATGTTTCCTGGTGTCAACCTGTATTATTTCAGTAGACATTGAAATGAGGATGCATCTTGCTGCCTTTCCAATGAAGCAAGTTTAATTTAGTAATAGGTGAAAAACCATCCCTACAAAGGTGTTAATCAGAGACTTGGCTTTGTGGACACTTTTCAGAGAACAAATTTGTTAGCATAAAAATAAAGCGAGAAAATGAAGAGCTGTTTAATCACTCAATTGGATTTTTTTGCCAGCATATTTTTTTTATCTGCAACCCACTGCTAAATTGTGCTTCCTAGCTGTTTTTTATAAAATCACTGAATCAAATCTAACTCTGATTACATCAGAGAAGGCCAGGTACCCTACACAATAAGAGGGGGTTTGAAATTTTGACTTGTCTACTTAAATATCACCAAAATCTGATCACAAGGTCAATTACATTCCTGGGTGGGATTGAACCACCAACCTTTTGATAATAGCCTTACACACTAACCAATTGCGCCACAGAGACACTTTGCAAAAGTACATACTGACAAAGGCTAATACATTCATCTAGAACGTTTCCTAGAAAAACTTTAAAAAGTCAATAATCTGAAGAGTTTTTGTAAGATGTTTCTTCCATCAACCAACGAAGAAACACATTGGTACTTTCCCATGATGAGTGAGTGCTTCAGGATCTCTTGCACTTACATGTGCAGCAGAGTACTGCAATGGAAGCATGCTGGGCCCATAACCCAGAGGTAGGCAGATTGAAATTATCCTTTGCTATATGCATTTTTTTTTGTTAATTAAAGTAATTCAAAACTGGGATTGATATTTTTGCTCTTTTATTTTTACTTAAAGTACAATAACTTTTACCATTTTAATTTGTTTTAATAGTATATTGACAGTATTGTTTTCTTTCAAAAATCCACTTAATTTTCTTTACCCTATTATTAAAATGGTTACCCTATTATTAAAATGGTAATTGACAAAAACAAACTACATTGTCACCAGAAGAGCAATACAAAATGTACAAGTGATATATTAAAATCATCTTTCCAGCTTGAATTTCAATGATGCATTGGGGCAACGATTTTGTGAGAAACATCTTCACCCTTAAATAAAGATTTTCTTAATTCCTTACCTGTGTGCTAATTAGATATCACCTTGTTTTCACATTAAACAGACTTCCACATGAGAAAGCAGCAAGGATGCAGTGGCGTTAATGTTTCCTGGTGTCAACCTGTATTATTTCAGTAGACATTGAAATGAGGATGCATCTTGCTGCCTTTCCAATGAAGCAAGTTTAATTTAGTAATAGGTGAAAAACCATCCCTACAAAGGTGTTAATCAGAGACTTGGCTTTGTGGACACTTTTCAGAGAACAAATTTGTTAGCATAAAAATAAAGCCAGAAATGAAGAGCTGTTTAATCACTCAATTGGATTTTTTTGCCAGCATATTTCTTTTTCTCTGCAACCCACTGCTAAATTGTGCTTCCTAGCTGTTTTTATAAAATCACTGAATCAAATCTAACTCTGATTACATCAGAGAAGGCTAGGTACCCTACACAATAAGAGGGGGTTTGAAATTTTGACTTGTCTACTTAAATATCACCAAAATCTGATCACAAGGTCAATTACGTCCCTGGGTAGGATGTAACCACCAACCTTTTGGTTAATAGCCGTACACACTAACCAATTGCGCCACAGAGACACTTTGCAAAAAGTACATACTGACAAAGGCTAATAAGCATTCATCTAGAACGTTTCCTAGAAAAACTTTAAAAAGTCAATAATCTGGAGAGTTTTTGTAAGATGTTTCTTCCATCAACCAACAAAGAAACACATTGGTACTTTCCCATGATGAGTGAGTGCTTCAGGATCTCTTGCACTTACATGTGCAGCAGAGTACTCCAATGGAAGCATGCTGGGCCCATAACCCAGAGGTAGGCAGATTGAAACTATCCTTTGTTATATGCATTTTTTTTGTTAATTAAAGTAATCCAAAACTGGGATGGATATTTTTGCTCTTTTATTTTTACTTAAAGTACAATAACTTTTACCATTTTAATTTGTTTTAATAGTATATTGACAGTATTGTTTTCTTTCAAAAATCCACTTAATTTTCTTTACCCTATTATTAAAATGGTAATTGACAAAAACAAACTACATTGTCACCAGAAGAGCAATACAAAATGTACAAGTGATATATGAAAATCATCTTTCCAGGTTGAATTTCAATGATGCATTGGGGCAACGATTTTGTGAGAAACATCTTCACCCTTAAATAAAGATTTTCTTAATTCCTTACCTGTGTGCTAATTAGATATCACCTTGTTTTCACATTAAACAGACTTCCACATGAGAAAGCAGCAAGGATGCAGTGGCGTTAATGTTTCCTGGTGTCAACCTGTATTATTTCAGTAGACATTGAAATGAGGATGCATCTTGCTGCCTTTCCAATGAAGCAAGTTTAATTTAGTAATAGGTGAAAAACCATCCTTACAAAGGTGTTAATCAGAGACTTGGCTTTGTGGACACTTTTCAGAGAACAAATTTGTTAGCATAAAAATAAAGCCAGAAAATGAAGAGCTGTTTATTCACTCAATTGGATTTTTCTGCCAGCATATTTTTTTTTCTCTGCAACCTACTGCTAAATTGTGCTTCCTAGCTGTTTTTATAAAATCACTGAATCAAATCTAACTCTGATTACATCAGGGAAGGCCAGGTACCCACACCATAACAGGGGGTTTGAAATTTTGACTTGTCTACTTAAATATCACCAAAATCTGATCACAAGGTCAATTACATCCCTGGGTGGGATTGAACCACCAACCTTTTGGTTAATAGCCGAACACACTAACCGATTGCGCCACTGAGACACTTTGCAAAAAGTACATACTGACAAAGGCTAATAAGCATTCATCTAGAACGTTTCCTAGAAAAACTTTAAAAAGTCAATAATCTGGAGAGTTTTTGTAAGATGTTTCTTCCATCAACCAACGAAGAAACACATTGGTACTTTCCCACGATGAGTGAGTGCTTCAGGATCTCTTGCACTTACATGTGCAGCAGAGTACTGCAATGGAAGCATGCTGGGCCGATAACCCAGAGGTAGGCAGATTGAAACTATCCTCTGCTATATGCATTTTTTTTTAATTAAAGTAATCCAAAATTGGGATTGATATTTTGGCTCTTTTATTTTTACTTAAAGTACAATAACTTTTACCATTTTAATTTGTTTAATAGTATATTGACAGTATTGTTTTCTTTCAAAAATCCACTTAATTTTCTTTACCCTATTATTAAAATGGTAATTGACAAAAACAAACTACATTGTCACCAGAAGAGCAATACAAAATGTACAAGTGATATATTAAAATCATCTTTCCAGCTTGAATTTCAATGATGCATTGGGGCAACGATTTTGTTAGAAACATCTTCACCCTTAAATAAAGATTTTCTTAATTCCTTACCTGTGTGCTAATTAGATATCACCTTGTTTTCACATTAAACAGACTTCCACATGAGAAAGCAGCAAGGATGCAGTGGCGTTAATGTTTCCTGGTGTCAACCTGTATTATTTCAGTAGATATTGAAATGACGATGCATCTTGCTGCCTTTCCAATGAAGCAAGTTTAATTTAGTAATAGGTGAAAAACCATCCCTACAAAGGTGTTAATCAGATACTTGGCTTTGTGGACACTTTTCAGAGAACAAATTTGTTAGCATAAAAATAAAGCCAGAAAATGAAGAGCTGTTTAATCACTCAATTGGATTTTTTGCCAGCATATTTCTTTTTCTCTGCAACCCACTGCTAAATTGTGCTTCCTAGCTGTTTTTTTTATAAAATCACTTAATCAAATCTAACTCTGATTACATCAGAGAAGGCCAGGTACCCTACACCACAAGAGGGGGTTTGAAATTTTGACTTGTCTACTTAAAGATCACCAAAATCTGATAACAAGGTAAATTACGTCCCTGGGTGGGATTGAACCACCAACCTTTTGGATAATAACCGAGCACGCTAACTGATTGCGCCACAGAGACACTTTGCAAACGTACATTCTGACAAACGCTAATAAGCATTCATCTAGAACGTTTCCTAGAAAAACTTTAAAAAGTCAATAATCTGGAGAGTTTTTGTAAGATGTTTCTTCCATCAATCAACGAAGAACATTCAAGCTGATTTCTTGCAGCAGCTGGGCACTGTAACAGCTCCAGAGCTGCTCTGTAAGGCAACTAAAAGGGTGTGGGCCCTGCAGCACTACCTGTAGTTCGCATTGTGCGTTGGAAGGCACAAAGTAAGCAGACGGGAGAAGTCAGGATAGTGCGCAAGGGCATAGAAGGGAGCGGCTCAAGAAAAGAGAAGTGGAAACAGACAGCAAACTAGGCTGGAGAGAGACCTGAGACAAAGAGATCTGAATTATACGAGAGCCGACCAGGGGAAACACAAATTATGCAGTCGAGTTTCCCACATTTGGGGAAATAGCTGGAGCAGCACACACAGAGTGCAATGGGTGAGCCTTGCCCTGGGAGAAGCACCTTCATGATCATAGTATCTCACCTGGCAGGTAAGTAGGAGTTGGGCAAGAGCTGAGGAGGGTCGCTGCTCGGGCACCCCCCTGTCAAGTGAAGGAGATCCAACTGAGGCAGCACAAGAGAACTCTCGAAAGAAGAACAAGGCTAGAGGAAGATCTGAGACACAGAAATCTGGCTTTTACCAGAGCTGACCAGAGGAAAGCACAAACACAGTCCCCCACTACCACAAATAATGCAGTCGAGTTTCCCACATTTGGGGAAATCACAGGGGTCAGCATACCCAGAATGCAATGAATGAACCTCACCCTGGGAGAACAATCTTCATGACCATGGTATCTCCTATGCAAAATAAGTATGATTTGGGATAGGGCTGGGGAGGGCCGCTGCTCAGGCACATCTCTGTCAAGTAAAGGAGATTCAACTGAGGCAGCACAAGGGAACTCTCATCTGGGGACAACAACTGCAGGGAGAACACATATTTTCAGATGAACATGGGAGGGCAGAAGGCTGCCTAATACTGAAGCACCCCCAAACAACAAACCAAATGCAACAACTAGTACAAGCATTCCTGGGGGAAGGCCTGCTGCAGATGGATTTGCATATGGTGATGTCATCCAAGCAGTGGGTCAAAGTTGGCTTCAACCCTCGTCTGCATATGAAAAGAGAAAAGGGGCGTGCAGGGCATGGCGGCCTTTTGCGGCGCTTGGATGACCCCTAGTTCGAATTAAACACCTCCACCCTACTTCGGTGTGGGGCTCATGTTGGCTATGCCCCAGCCCCTGAAGCATTCAAGCTGATTACTTGCAGCAGCTGGGCACTGTAATAGCTCCAGAGCTGCTCTGTAAGGCAAGTAAAAGGGTGTGGGCCCTGCAGCACTACCTGTAGTTCGCATTGTGCTTTGGAAGGTACAAAGTAAGCAGATGGGAGAAGTCAAGATAGTGCGCAAGGGCATAGAAGGGAGCGGCTCAAGAAAAGAGAAGTTGAAACAGACAGCAAACTAGGCTGGAGATAGACCTGAGACAAAGAGATCTGAATTATACGAGAGCTGACCAGGGGAAACACAAATTATGCAGTCAAGTTTCCCACATTTGGGGAAATCGCAGGAGCAGCACACCCAGAGTGCAATGGGTGAGCCTTGCCCTGGGAGAAGCACCTTCATGATCATAGTATCTCACCTGGCAGGTAAGTAGGAGTTGGGCTTGAGCTGGGGAGGGTCGATGCTCGGGCACCCCCCTGTCAAGTGAAGGAGATCCAACTGAGGCAGCACAAGGGAACTCTCGAAAGAAGAACAAGGCTAGAGGAAGATCTGAGACAAATAAATCTGACTTTTACCAGAGCTGACCAGAGGAAAGCACAAACACAGTCCCCCACTACCACAAATAATGCAGTCGAGTTTCCCACATTTGGGGAAATCATAGGAGTCAGCATACCCAGAATGCAATGAATGAACCTCACCCTGGGAGAACAATCTTCATGACCATGGTATCTCCTATGCAAAATAAGTATGATTTGGGATAGAGCTGGGGAGGGCCGCTGCTCAGGCACATCTCTGTCAAGTAAAGGAGATTCAACTGAGGCAGCACAAGGGAACTCTCATCTGGGGACAACAACTGCTGGGAGAACACATATTTTCAGATGAACATGGGAGGGCAGAAGGCTGCCTAATACTGAAGCACCCCCAAACAACAAACCAAATGCAACAACTAGTACAAGCATTCCTGGGGGAAGGCCTACAGCAGATGGATTTGCATATGGTGATGTCATCCAAGCAGTGGGTCAAAGTTGGCTTCAACCCTCGTCTGCATATGAAAAGAAAAAAGGGATGTGCAGGGCATGGCATCCTTTTGTGGCGCTTGGATGACCCCTAATTCACATTAAACATCTCCACCCTCCTTCGGTGTGGGTCTCATGTTGGCTATGCCCCAGCCCCTGAAGCATTCACGCTGATTTCTTACAGCAGCTGGGCACTGTAACAGCTCCAGAGCTGCTCTGTAAGGCAAGTAAAAGGGTGTGGGCCCTGCAGCACTACCTGTAGTTTGCATTGTGCATTGGAAGGCACAAAGTAAGCAGACGGGAGAAGTCAGGATAGTGCGCAAGGGCATAGAAGGGAGCGGCTCAAGAAAAGAGAAGTGGAAACAGACAGCAAACTAGGCTGGAGAGAGACCTGAGACAAAGAGATCTGAATTATACGAGAGCCGACCAGGGGAAACACAAATTATGCAGTCAAGTGTCCCACATTTGGGGAAATTGCAGGAGCAGCACACCCAGAGTGCAATGGGTGAGCCTTGCCCTGGGAGAAGCACCTTCATGATCATAGTATCTCACCTGGCAGGTAAGTAGGAGTTGGGCTAGAGCTGGGGAGGGTCGCTGCTCGGGCACCCCCCTGTCAAGTGAAGGAGATCCAACTGAGGCAGCACAAGGGAACTCTTGAAAGAGGAACAAGGCTAGAGGAAGATCTGAGACAAAGAAATCTGACTTTTACCAGAGCTGACCAGAGGAAAGCACAAACACAGTCCCCCTCTACCACAAATAATGCAGTCGAGTTTCCCACATTTGGGGAAATCACAGGGGTCAGCATACCCAGAATGCAATGAATGAACCTCACCCTGGGAGAACAATCTTCATGACCATGGTATCTCCTATGCAAAATAAGTATGATTTGGGATAGGGCTGGGGAGGGCCGCTGCTCAGGCACATCTCTGTCAAGTAAAGGAGATTCAACTGAGGCAGCACAAGGGAACTCTCATCTGGGGACAACAACTGCAGGGAGAACACATATTTTCAGATGAACATGGGAGGGCAGAAGGCTGCCTAATACTGAAGCACCCCCAAACAACAAACCAAATGCAACAACTAGTACAAGCATTCCTGGGGGAAGGCCTGCAGCAGATGGATTTGCATATGGTGATGTCATCCAAGCAGTGGGTCAAAGTTGGCTTCAACCCTCATCTGCATATGAAAAGAGAAAAGGGGCGTGCAGGGCATGGCGGCCTTTTGCGGCGCTTGGATGACCCCTAGTTCGCATTAAACACCTGCACCCTCATTCGGTGTGGGGCTCATGTTGGCTATGCCCCAGCCCCTGAAGCATTCAAGCTGATTTCTTGCAGCAGCTGGGCACTGTAACAGCTCCAGAGCTGCTCTGTAAGGCAAATAAAAGGGTGTGGGCCCTGCAGCACTACCTGTAGTTCGCATTGTGCGTTGGAAGGCACAAAGTAAGCAGACGGGAGAAGTCAGGATAGTGCGCAAGGGCATAGAAGGGAGCGGCTCAAGAAAAGGGAAGTGGAAACAGACAGCAAACTAGGCTGGAGAGAGACCTGAGACAAAGAGATCTGAATTATATGAGAGCCGACCAGGGGAAACACAAATTATGCAGTCAAGTATTGGAAAATTCAGGGCTATGTCGTGTAGATGATGGCCTAACAGGAGGCTTTAAAATTTTCTTTCTAGTGTCCTTCGTTTGGGAGAAAAATGCAAAGGTACAAGACAGCTTTTCCTTGCCAATATCTCTCTTTTGCAAAGAGCTACGCATTGGAAAATTCAGGGCTATGTCGTGTAGATGATGGCCTAACAGGAGGCTTTAAAATTTTCTTTCTAGTGACCTTCGTTTGGGAGAAAAATGCAAAGGTACAAGACAGCTTTTCCTTGCCAATATCTCTCTTTTGCAAAGAGCTGCGCATTGGAAAATTCAGGGCTATGTCGTGTAGATGATGGCCTAACAGGAGGCTTTAAAATGTTCTTTCTAGTGTCCTTCGTTTGGGAGAAAAATGCAATGGTACAAGACAGCTTTTCCTTGCCAATATCTCTCTTTTGCAAAGAGCTGCGCATTGGAAAATTCAGGGCTATGTCGTGTAGATGATGGCCTAACAGGAGGCTTTAAAATTTTCTTTCTAGTGTCCTTCGTTTGGGAGAAAAATGCAAAGGTACAAGACAGCTTTTCCTTGCCAATATCTCTCTTTTGCAAAGAGCTACGCATTGGAAAATTCAGGGCTATGTCGTGTAGATGATGGCCTAACAGGAGGCTTTAAAATTTTCTTTCTAGTGACCTTCGTTTGGGAGAAAAATGCAAAGGTACAAGACAGCTTTTCCTTGCCAATATCTCTCTTTTGCAAAGAGCTGCGCATTGGAAAATTCAGGGCTATGTCGTGTAGATGATGGCCTAACAGGAGGCTTTAAAATTTTCTTTCTAGTGTCCTTCGTTTGGGAGAAAAATGCAAAGGTACAAGACAGCTTTTCCTTGCCAATATCTCTCTTTTGCAAAGAGCTATGCATTGGAAAATTTAGGGCTATGTCGTGTAGATGATGGCCTAACAGGAGGCTTTAAAATTTTCTTTCTAGTGTCCTTCGTTTGGGAGAAAAATGCAATGGTACAAGACAGCTTTTCCTTGCCAATATCTCTCTTTTGCAAAGAGCTGCGCATTGGAAAATTCAGGGCTATGTCGTGTAGATGATGGCCTAACAGGAGGCTTTAAAATTTTCTTTCTAGTGTCCTTCGTTTGGGAGAAAAATGCAAAGGTACAAGACAGCTTTTCCTTGCCAATATCTCTCTTTTGCAAAGAGCTGCGCATTGGAAAATTCAGGGCTATGTCGTGTAGATGATGGCCTAACAGGAGGCTTTAAAATTTTCTTTCTAGTGTCCTTCGTTTGGGAGAAAAATGCAATGGTACAAGACAGCTTTTCCTTGCCAATATCTCTCTTTTGCAAAGAGCTGCGCATTGGAAAATTCAGGGCTATGTCGTGTAGATGATGGCCTAACAGGAGGCTTTAAAATTTTCTTTCTAGTGTCCTTCGTTTGGGAGAAAAATGCAAAGGTACAAGACAGCTTTTCCTTGCCAATATCTCTCTTTTGCAAAGAGCTACGCATTGGAAAATTCAGGGCTATGTCGTGTAGATGATGGCCTAACAGGAGGCTTTAAAATTTTCTTTCTAGTGTCCTTCGTTTGGGAGAAAAATGCAAAGGTACAAGACAGCTTTTCCTTGCCAATACTGAAGACATTTTCCCCACAAGGCCCTTTGGAGAGACAGAGAGAGAGTATGCCAGCACATACCCCAGCGCTATATAACCCAGGAATAGCACAGTAACTTAATGTTTGAACAATCGGTGAGGGGGAACATCTTGAAACCCCAGTTTGTACCCTTGGGACACTATTTGTAAAACACACGAGTCCATGTCCGAATGAATCCAGAACTGACTGAAGAGTTTTAGACGTGCCCCCACTGGTGCGGGCTCCTGCAAGAGAGCCCCAGCGTCATGCAGTGGATTTGGCAGAAGCAGAGGATGATCTCTGCTCCTGCGATCTTGAAGAGGATGCAGACCTCTTCTCTCTTCTCCTTCCTCTACCTGCAAAGAAAGGGGAATCTTAACTTTTTGCATATCTATTGGGCCGAAATGACTGCATCAGAGAATGATGCGTCTTCATCCGTTGGGAGGGAACATAGGGCAAGAAGGTTGACTTACCTGCGGGAGCTGCCGAGATCAAATTAACTAGGCAGTCACCAAACAAGGCTTCACCTTCATAGGGAAGAGACTCCCTTTCTTCTTGGAGTCAGCATCAGCATTCTCTTGGTGAATCCACAATGCCCTCCTATCCGACACTGCCATGAAATTGGCCCGTGAACTCAAGAGTCCTATATCCCTTGCAGTCTCACGTAAGTATGCTGCAGTGTCCTTGATATGATACAACGTAAGGAGTATCCCATCTCTCCAGGGTATCTATATCGGATGACAAGGTATTCGACCAATTCTTGAATACTACTACTCACCCATGCACATGTAATGGCAGGTCTAAGTAATGTACCCGTGGTTACATAACTAGAAATAATGTAGCTTCCTGCATACGATCCGCTGGATTTGTGACAGGGCCCCGTGCAGAACAGGGGGTGACTCCCACTTTATTCTGTCCGCGGCGGGAAATGAATAAACAACCAGAATCCTTTTGGGGATTTGAAACCATCTTGTCGAGCTGGCCCAGACTTTCTCAAACAGAGATGGAGGAACGTTACATCAGCTTTCATTATATATCTATATATACATACATATAGACCCCTTTGTCAGGAACAGCAGGGTCTTCAGTGATTTTAATATGTCCTTAATATCCACAATCATGTACTGAATGCTCCTTGCCAATATTGGATCTAATCAGGAAACATTATGGTCGACATAAGTATCAGTATCCGTGTCAGTATCAGTGTGTAGTAACTGGGCAAAATAACATTTTTGCGACCCAGCGGGGCCTGAGGGAAAAGAAACATAGCCATGAATATCACATCTATTCTCTACGTCTGTGTCTGGGACACAGATTTATCCAACCTTACTCTGATATTACTGAAACATTTACCCAGTCAGTTATTGGTGGTGCCAACAGGGCCACCATCATATGTCTGCATTCCTAATATAGTTTCCTCTTGGGAAAAACATTCAGCCACCGACATGTTGACACACATATACCAAGTACCCACAGACACACCGGCTTATGGGGGACAGACCGTCAGTAAATCTGTCAGAGGGACACAGAGGATTTTTCAGCTCACAATCCAGCGCCAAAAGTACACAGTCTGGGAAATAATAAACTCTATAGTGATAGACTTGTAATGCTCTAAAGATGTTCTGGTGAGGTGAGGAAGAAGCCCCGCCGCTGTAATGGCGCGTATCTGTCCCGCTCAGAAATAATTAATTACGCTATTGGGGTAAGGACAGTGCCCAGGCACTAATGTCCACTTTTTCCAGCCTTTTGTGAAACATTAAGTTACTGTGTTATTCCTGGGTTATATAGCGCTGGGGAGTGTGCTGGCATACTCTCTCTCTGTCTCTCCAAAGGGCCTTGTGGGGAAACTATCTTCAGAAAAAGTATTCCCTGTGTGTGTGGTGTGTCGGTACACGTGTGTCGACATGTCTGAGGAAGAAGGCTATATTAGAGAGGAGCGGGAGCAAATGAATGTGGTGTCTCCGCTGACACCTGATTGGATGGATATGTGGAATGTTTTAAATGCTAGTGTAAACTCATTGTACAAAAGATTAGACAAGGCTGAAGCTTTGGGACAGTCAGGGACTCAACCCATGCCTGATCCTATGTTGCAGGGACTGTCAGGGTCTCATAAGCGCCCACTATCCCAGATTGTTGACACAGATACCGACACGGATTCTGACTCCAGTGTCGATTACGATGATGCAAAGTTACAGCCAAAATTGGCAAAATCCATTCGATATATGATTATGGCAATAAAAGATGTTTTGCACATCACAGAGGAACCCCCTGTCCCTGACAAGAGGGAACATATGTACAAGGGAAAGAAGCCTGAGGTAACCTTTGAGGGGGTCACACGAGCTGAACGAGTTATGTGAAAAAGCTTGGGAATCTCCAGATAAAAGACTGCAGATTTCCAAAAGGATTCTTATGGCGTATCCTTTTCCATCAACGGATAGGTTACGATGGAAATCCTCCCATAGGATGGACAAAGCATTAACACGCACAGCTACAGTTGGAAAATCAAATTTTTTACCTTATGTTCCCTCACAGCATAAGAAAGCTCCGCATTATCAAATGCAGTCCTTTCGGTCACAAAGAAACAAGAAAGTGCGAGGTGCGTCCTTTCTTGCCAGAGGTAGGGGCAGAGGAATAAAGCTGCACAACACAGCTAGTTCCCAGGAACAGAAGTCCTCCCCGGCCTCTACAAAATCTACCTCATGACGCTGGGGCTCCACTGGCAGAGTCCGGCCCATGTGATGTCATGCAGCTGCTCTGACCACGCCTCCTGTTTCTCCGTTGCCGACCCCATTTTGAAACCGTGCCCCCGCACCGCTCCATCTCCGACTTGGAAATGGAGTGTTGTTGACCCCCCTCCCCCCCCCCCCCCCTTCACCGATTCACAGGCAGAGGTGATCGCATTATCTGCGGGGTGCCGCAGAAAATGCAGGCGGATGCGTATGCTCTTAGCAGTTTTTGCAGTTGGATTGCGATCCAACCTGAATCAGGCCCTATTACCTATCACAATGCACTGCGGGTAGTACAAAATGGGGTTAATATAGGAGAAAAAACCCCAGAGCTGTGCTCCTTAATTGTCCCTGGTGGCTAGTGGAGCGGCTGCCCAGTAATCAGTGTCCACGCCAGTGCGCACACGGCCCGCCCCCATCAGCGGCCTCGTGATCCCGGAGGGCGGTGTGTGTGTGACTGACCTTAGGAAGAAACCGGAGCCTCCGCTGCAGTGACCCAGCAACCGGGGCACGGGAGTATACTGCGCCACTGGGAGTGATGGAGCTGCAGTAAAGAGGTCTATTAGACCTAGCCTGCTGCAGCCCTTGTAGATTCTTATAAAAAAAGTTCTTCTTTTCTTGCCAAAATTAATAGCTAAGAATAGGCTGCCTGAGGCAGCCCCCTGTTAAGTGGCCTGCTACTGAAGGCACCAACTACAAACTGAGCTCCCTGTTCATGGAAGCGAGGTTATAGAGGAGCATCTTGGGAACAGTCAAAAGCTTTGAGCCTGTTGGTGCCTCAGATCAAGATCCTACTCTGGTGTACATATACAATGTGAATCCTTGTGGAGTCCAGTGTACCCCACAGAAGAAATGAATGCGTCACACCCATTGGCAGCAACATTAGAATAGCTGCTGATGGGCACAATTGAGAAAGGAAGGGGGGAAAACATTTGAATCCAGCACATATATGTAATTTGAATATGTAATTTGTACCTTCCTACTTTAAAATGTAATGGATGAACCTCACCCTGTGAGAACTATCTTCATGATCAAGAGATCTCATATGCAAGATAAGTATGTGTTGGGATAGGGCTGTGGAGGGCGGCTGCTCGGGCACACCCCTGTCAAGTTAAGGAGATTCAACTGAGGAAGCACAAGGGAACTCTCATCTGGGAACAACAACTGCAGGGAGAACACATTTTCAGACGAATGTGGGAGGGCAGAAGGCTGCCTAATACTGAAGCACCCCCAAACAACAAACCAAATGCAACAACTACTGCAAGCATTCCTGGGGGAAGGCCTGCAGCAGATGGATTTGCATATAGTGATGTCATCCAAGCAGTGGGCATAGTTGGCTGCAACCCTCGTCTGCATATGAAAAGAGAAAAGGGTCACGCAGGGCATGGCGGCCTTTGTGGGGTTGCGCTTGGATGACCCCTAAATCGCTTTATACACCCCCACCCCCCATCAGTGTGGGCTCATGTTGGCCATGCCCCAGCCCCTGAAGCATTCAAGCTGATTTCTTGCAGCAGCTGGACCCAGAAACAGCTCCAGAGTTGCTCTACAAGACAAGTAAAAGGGTGTGAGCCCTGCAGCACCACCTGTAGTTTGCATACACACATATATAGGACAGCATCTCTTATATGCCCCAGGGTCAATAAAATAGTATCCTTATCTAGGGTATCCATCCCCACAGATAAGGTATCCGTCCATGCCGCTACAGCACTACACACCCAGGCCGACGCAATTGCCGGTCTGAGTAAGGTACCTGAATGTGTATAAATGGACTTCAGGGTAATCTCCTGTTTGCGGTCAGCAGACTCTTTGAGGGTAGCCGTATACTGGGACGGGAGGGCTACCTTCTTGGATAAGCGTGTTAATGCTTTGTCCACCCTAGGGGAGGATTCCCATCGTAACCTATCCATTGATGGGAAAGGATACGCCATAAGAATCCTTTTGGAAATCTGCAGTCTTTTATCTGGAGATTCCCAAGCTTTTTCACATAACTCGTTCAGCTCGTGTGACCCCCTCAAAGGTTACCTCAGGCTTTTTCACCTTGTACATATGTACCCTCTTGTCAGGGACAGGGGGTTCCTCCCTGATGTGCAAAACATCTTTTATTGCCATAATCATATATCGAATGGATTTTGCCAATTTTGGCTGTAACTTTGCATCATCGTAATCGACACTGGAGTCAGAATCCGTGTCTGTATCTGTGTCAACAATCTGGGATAGTGGGCGCTTATGAGACCCTGACAGTCCCTGCAACATAGGATCAGGCATGGGTTGAGACCCTGACTGTCCCAAAGCTTCAGCCTTGTCTAATCTTTTGTGCAATGAGTTTACACTAGCATTTAAAACATTCCACATATCCATCCAATCAGCTGTCGGCGGAGACACCACATTCATTTGCTCCTGCTCCTCTCTAATATAGCCTTCTTCCTCAGACATGTCGACACATGTGTACCGACACACCACACACACAGGGAATGCTTTTTCTGAAGACAGTTTCCCCACAAGGCCCTTTGGAGAGACAGAGAGAGAGTATGCCAGCACACACCCCAGCGCTATATAACCCAGGAATACACAGTAACTTAATGTTTGCCCAGTAGTACTGCAGCATGTAATTTGCGCCAAATTATGTGCCCCCCCCCCCCCTCTTTTCAACTCTCTTGTCTACCGTGGTATAAGCAGGGGAGAGTCCGGGGAGCTTCCTCTCAGCGGTGCTGTGAAGAAAAAATGGCGCTGGTGGGTGCTGAGGGAGAAGCCCCGCACCCTCGGCGGCAGGCTTCTTTCCCGCTTAAACTGTAAAATTGGCGGGGGCTCATACATATATACAGTGCCCCGCTGTATATGTGTTATATTTTTGCCAAAAAGAGGTTTATATTGCTGCCCAGGGTGCCCCCCCCCCCCCCCCTGCGCCCTGCACCCTTACAGTGACCGGAGTGTGTGAGGTGTATGGGAGCAATGGCGCACAGCTGCAGTGCTGTGCGTTACTTCAGTGAAGATCATGAAGTCTTCTGCCGCCTCTGAAGTCTTCTTTTCTTCTCATACTCACCCGGCTTCTATCTTCCGGCTCTGCAAGGGGGACGGAGGCGCGGCTCTGGGACGGACGGCGAGGGTGAGATCCTGCGTACCAATCCCTCTGGAGCTAATGGTGTCCAGTAGCCTAAGAAGCAGGACCTTGCAACTCAGAGAGTAGGGCTGCTTCTCTCCCCTCAGTCCCTCGATGAGGGAGTCTGTTGCCAGCAGTGCTCCCTGAAAATTAAAAACCTAACAAAATACTTTCTGTCAGAAAGCTCAGGAGAGCTCCTGAAAAGCACCCAGTCTCCACTGGGCACAGTATCAAACTGAGGTCTGGAGGAGGGGCATAGAGGGAGGAGCCAGTGCACACCCAGAACTAAAGTCTTTCTTAAAGTACCCATGTCTCCTGCGGAGCCTATCTATCCCCATGGTCCTTACGGAGTCCCCAGCATCCTCTAGGACGTTAGAGAAAATAGGATTTTAATACCTACCGGTAAATCCTTTTCTCTTAGTCCGTAGAGGATGCTGGGCACCCGTCCCAGTGCGTACTGTGTCTGCAGTTATTAAATGGCCCTTAACTCCAGAACATTTATGTGGAGAAAACTTTCCTGACTTGACCATCTTCCTTGGATGTTTTCCCCCTGTGTGACTGCTCCCCAGCCTCGGAGGGTTGCATCCATGGTCCCTAGGATCCAGTCCTGGATCCCGAACCATCGCCCCTCTAGGAGGTGAGAACTGTGCAGCCACCAATGGAGTAAGATTCTGGTCTTGGAAGACAGGATTATCCTCCGGTGCATGTGTAGGTGGGATCCGGACCACTTGTCCAACAGGTCCCACTGGAACACTCTGGCATGGAACCTGCCAAACTGAATGGCCTCGTAGGCCGCAACCATCTTCCCCAGCAACAGAATGCATTGATGGATTAACACTCTTGCTGGTTTCAGAATTTGTTTGACCAGACTCTGGAACTCCATAGCCTTTCCACTGGAAGAAAGCCTCTTCTGTGTCCAGTATGACTCCCAGAAACAACAACCGCGTCATTGGGACCAACTGCGATTTTGGCAAGTTTAGGAGCCAACCATGTTGTTGAAGAACTGTCAGGGAGAGTAGATGTTTTGCACCAACTGGTCCCTGGATCTCGCCTTTATCAGGAGATCATCCAAGTACTGCATAATTGTGACTCCTTGCTTGCGAAGGAGAACCATCATTTCCACCATCACCCTGGGGAAAATCCTCGGAGCCGTGGACAGACCAAACGGCAACGTCTGAAATTGGTAATGACAATCCTGAATTGCAAACCTTAGGTAGCTTGATGCAGTGGCTAAACGGGAACATGTAATTAGGCATCCTTATGTCTACCAAAACCATGAAATCTCCTTCCTCCGGACTGGAGATCCCTACCCTGAGAGATTCCATCTTGAAATTGAATTTCTTCAGGTAGAAATTGAGGGATTTCAAATTTAAGATTGGTCTGACTGAGCCGTCCGGCTTCGGGAGCACGAAGAGGCTTGAATAAAAACCTTCTCCCTGATGACTAAGGCCGATTTGAACAATCGGTGAGGGGGAACGTCTTGAAACCCCAGTTTGTACCCTTGTGACACTATTTGTAAAACCCACGAGTCCAGGTCCAAATTAATCCAGAACTGACTGAAGTGTTTTAGACGTGCCCCCACTGGTGTGGGCTCCTGCAAGAGAGCCCCAGCGTCATGCAGTGGATTTGGCAGAAGCAGAGGACGATCTCTGCTCCTGCGATCTTGAAGAGGCTACAGACCTCTTCCCTCTTCTCCTTCCTCTACCTGCAAAGAAAGGGGAATCTTAACTTCTTGCATATCTATTGGGACAAAATGACTGCGTTAGACAATGATGCGTCTTTATCCGTTGAGAGGGAACATAGGGCAAGAAGGTTGACTTACCTGCGGGAGCTGCCGAGATCAAATTAACTAGGCCGTTGCCAAACAAGGCTTCACCTTCAAAGGGAAGAGACTCCCTTTCTTCTTGGAGTCAGCATCAGCATTCCCTTGGTGAATCCACAATGCCCTCCTATCCGAGACTGCCATGAAATTGGCCCGTGAACTCAAGAGTCCTATATCCCTTGCAGTCGTAAGTATGCTGCAGTGTCCTTGATATGATCCAACGTAAGGAGTATCCCATCTCTCCAAGATATCTATATCGGAAGACAAGGTATTCGACCAATTCTTGAATACTACTACTCACCCATGCGCATGTAATGGCAGGTCTAAGTAATGTACCCATGGTTACATAACTAGAAATAATGTAGCTTCCTGCATATGATCCGCTGGATTTGTGACAGGGCCCCGTGCAGAACAGGGGGTGACTCCCACTTTATTCTGTCCGCAGCAGGAAATTAATAAACAATCGGAAACCTTTTTGGGGATTTGAAACCATCTTGTCGAGCTGGCCCAGACTTTCTCAAACAGAGATGGAGGAACGTTACATCAGCTTTCATTATATATCTATATATACATACATATAGACCCCTTTGTCAGGAACAGCAGGGTCCTCAGTGATGTTAATATGTCCTTAATATCCACAATCATGTACTGAATGCTCCTTGCCAATATTGGATCTAATCAGGAAATATTATGGTCGACATAGGAATCAGTGTCCGAGTCAGTATCAGTGTGTAGTAACATTTTTGCGGGCCTGAGGGAAAAGAAGCATAGCCATGAACATCACATCTATTCTCTACGTCTGTGTCTGGGACACAGATTTATCCAACCTCACTCTGATATTATTGAAACTTTCACCCAGTCAGTTATTGGTGGTGCCAACAGGGCCACCATCATATGTCTGCATTCCTAATATAGTTTCCTCTTGGGAAAAACATTCAGCCACCGACATGTTGACACACATGTACCAAGTACCCACAGACACATCGGCTTATCGGGGATAGACCTACAGTAAATCTGTCAGAGGGACAGAGAGGATTTTTCAGCTCACAACCCAGCGCCAAAAGTACACAGTCTGGGAAATAATAAACTCTATAGTGATAGACTTGTAACGCTCTATAGATGTGCTGGTGAGGTGAGGAAGAAGCCCCGCCGCTGTAATGGCACGCTTCTGTCCCGCTCAGAAACAAATAATTAATTACGCTGGCGGGGTAAGGACAGTGCCCAGGCACTAATGTCCACTTTTGCCAGCCTTTTGTGAGGAATTTATGCTGCCCAGGGTGCCCCCCCCCCACCCACATGCCCTGCACCCTGCAGTGCCTGTGTTTGTGTGGAAGCATGGCGCACAGCATTCCGCTCGCTGCGTGGTACCTCAGAATGCCGTCACTGGAGAAGAAGTCTTCTGTTCTTCTGCTACTCGCCTGTCTTCTGACTTCTGGCTCTGTAAGGGGGTGATGGCAGGCTACGGGAGTGGGCATCTAGGCGTACCCAGCGATCAGCACCCTCAGGAGCTAATGGTGTCCTGTCAGCCAGAAGCAGAGCCACTATCCCAGATTGTTGACACAGATACAGACACGGATTCTGACTCCAGTGTCGATTACGATGATGCAAAGTTACAGCCAAAATTGGCAAAATCCATTCGATATATGTATGTGTGTAGACACACAGCAGGTGAGGGGGGGGGTGGCAGGACACACAGCAGGGAGGGGGGGTAGGCAGGACACACAGCAGGGGAGGGGAGGGTGGCCGGACAAAAAGCAGGGAGGGGGGGGGGTAGGCCGGACACACAGCAGGGGAGGGGGGGTGGCTGGACACACAGCAGGTGAGGGGGGGGCTGGACACACAGCAGGTGAGGGGGGGGGGGCTGGACACACAGCAGGTGAGGGGGGGGCTGGACGCACAGCAGGTGAGGGGGGGGGCTGGACACACAGCAGGTGAGGGGGGGGGGCTGGACACACAGCAGGTGAGGGGGGGGGGGCTGGACACACAGCAGGTGAGGGGGGGGGCTGGACACACAGCAGGTGAGGGGGGGGGTGGCTGGACACACAGCAGGGAGGGGGGGTAGGCAGGACACACAGCAGGGGAGGGTGGCCGGACAAAAAGCAGGGAGGGGGGGGGTAGGCCGGACACACAGCAGGGGAGGGGGGGTGGCTGGACACACAGCAGGTGAGGGGGGGGGGGCTGGACACACAGCAGGTGAGGGGGGGGGGGGCTGGACACACAGCAGGTGAGGGGGGGGGCTGGACACACAGCAGGTGAGGGGGGGGGGCTGGACACACAGCAGGTGAGGGGGGGGGGCTGGACACACAGCAGGTGAGGGGGGGGGCTGGACACACAGCAGGTGAGGGGGGGGGGCTGGACACACAGCAGGTGAGGGGGGGGGGCTGGACACACAGCAGGTGAGGGGGGGGGGGGCTGGACACACAGCAGGTGAGGGGGGGGCTGGACACACAGCAGGTGAGGGGGGGGTGGCTGGACACACAGCAGGGAGGGGGGGTAGGCAGGACACACAGCAGGGGAGGGGAGGGTGGCCGGACAAAAAGCAGGGGGGGGGGGGTAGGCCGGACACACAGCAGGGGAGGGGGGGGGTGGACACACAGCAGGTGAGGTGGGGGCTGGACACACAGCAGGTGAGGGGGGGGGGGCTGGACACACAGCAGGTGAGGGGGGGGCTGGACACACAGCAGGTGAGGGGGGGGGGGCTGGACACACAGCAGGTGAGGGGGGGGCTGGACGCACAGCAGGTGAGGGGGGGGGCTGGACACACAGCAGGTGAGGGGGGGGGCTGGACACACAGCAGGTGAGGGGGGGGGGCTGGACACACAGCAGGGGAGGGGGGGTGGCTGGACACACAGCAGGTGAGGGGGGGGCTGGACACACAGCAGGTGAGGGGGGGGGGGCTGGACACACAGCAGGTGAGGGGGGGGCTGGACGCACAGCAGGTGAGGGGGGGGGCTGGACACACAGCAGGTGAGGGGGGGGGGCTGGACACACAGCAGGTGAGGGGGGGGGGCTGGACACACAGCAGGTGAGGGGGGGGGCTGGACACACAGCAGGTGAGGGGGGGGGGTGGCTGGACACACAGCAGGGAGGGGGGGTAGGCAGGACACACAGCAGGGGAGGGTGGCCGGACAAAAAGCAGGGAGGGGGGGGGTAGGCCGGACACACAGCAGGGGAGGGGGGGTGGCTGGACACACAGCAGGTGAGGGGGGGGGGCTGGACACACAGCAGGTGAGGGGGGGGGGGCTGGACACACAGCAGGTGAGGGGGGGGCTGGACACACAGCAGGTGAGGGGGGGGGGGGGCTGGACACACAGCAGGTGAGGGGGGGGGGCTGGACACACAGCAGGTGAGGGGGGGGGGCTGGACACACAGCAGGTGAGGGGGGGGGGCTGGACACACAGCAGGTGAGGGGGGGGGCTGGACACACAGCAGGTGAGGGGGGGGGGGGCTGGACACACAGCAGGTGAGGGGGGGGCTGGACACACAGCAGGTGAGGGGGGGGTGGCTGGACACACAGCAGGGAGGGGGGGTAGGCAGGACACACAGCAGGGGAGGGGAGGGTGGCCGGACAAAAAGCAGGGGGGGGGGGGTAGGCCGGACACACAGCAGGGGAGGGGGGGGGTGGACACACAGCAGGTGAGGTGGGGGCTGGACACACAGCAGGTGAGGGGGGGGGGGGCTGGACACACAGCAGGTGAGGGGGGGGGCTGGACACACAGCAGGTGGGGGGGGGCTGGACACACAGCAGGTGAGGGGGGGGGCTGGACACACAGCAGGTGAGGGGGGGTGGGCTGGACACACAGCAGGGGAGGGGAGGGTGGCCGGACACACAGCAGGGGAGGGGAGGGTGGCCGGACACACAGCAGGGGAGGGGAGGGTGGCCGGACACACAGCAGGGGAGGGGAGGGTGGCCGGACACACAGCAGGGAGGGGAGGGGGTAGGGGGTGGCCGAACACAGCAGGAAGAGGGGGGAGTTGCCGAACACACAGCAGGGGAGGGGAGGGGATGGTGGCCAGACAAACAGCAGGGGAGAGGGGGGGGAGGGTAGGCCGGACACACAGCAGGTGAGGGGGGGGGGGTGGCTGGACACACAGCAGGGAGGGGGGGTAGGCAGGACACACAGCAGGGGAGGGGAGGGTGGCCGGACAAAAAGCAGGGAGGGGGGGGGGTAGGCCGGACACACAGCAGGGGAGGGGGGGTGGCTGGACACACAGCAGGTGAGGGGGGGGCTGGACACACAGCAGGTGAGGGGGGGGGCTGGACACACAGCAGGTGAGGGGGGGGGGCTGGACACACAGCAGGTGAGGGGGGGGGGCTGGACACACAGCAGGTGAGGGGGGGGGCTGGACACACAGCAGGTGAGGGGGGGGGGGCTGGACACACAGCAGGTGAGGGGGGGGGCTGGACACACAGCAGGTGAGGGGGGGGGGCTGGACACACAGCAGGTGAGGGGGGGGGGCTGGACACACAGCAGGTGAGGGGGGGGGCTGGACACACAGCAGGTGAGGGGGGGGGGGCTGGACACACAGCAGGTGAGGGGGGGGGCTGGACACACAGCAGGTGAGGGGGGGGGGGGCTGGACACACAGCAGGTGAGGGGGGGGCTGGACACACAGCAGGTGAGGGGGGGGTGGCTGGACACACAGCAGGGAGGGGGGGTAGGCAGGACACACAGCAGGGGAGGGGAGGGTGGCCGGACAAAAAGCAGGGGGGGGGGGGTAGGCCGGACACACAGCAGGGGAGGGGGGGGGGTGGACACACAGCAGGTGAGGTGGGGGCTGGACACACAGCAGGTGAGGGGGGGGGGGCTGGACACACAGCAGGTGAGGGGGGGGGCTGGACACACAGCAGGTGGGGGGGGGGGCTGGACACACAGCAGGTGAGGGGGGGGGGGCTGGACACACAGCAGGTGAGGGGGGGGCTGGACACACAGCAGGTGAGGGGGGGGGCTGGACACACAGCAGGTGAGGGGGGGGGCTGGACACACAGCAGGTGAGGGGGGGTGGGCTGGACACACAGCAGGTGAGGGGGGGGGGCTGGACACACAGCAGGTGAGGGGGGGGGCTGGACACACAGCAGGTGAGGGGGGGGGGCTGGACACACAGCAGGTGAGGGGGGGGGGCTGGACACACAGCAGGTGAGGGGGGGGCTGGACACACAGCAGGTGAGGGGGGGGGCTGGACACACAGCAGGTGAGGGGGGGGGCTGGACACACAGCAGGTGAGGGGGGGTGGGCTGGACACACAGCAGGGGAGGGGAGGGTGGCCGGACACACAGCAGGGGAGGGGAGGGTGGCCGGACACACAGCAGGGGAGGGGAGGGTGGCCGGACACACAGCAGGGGAGGGGAGGGTGGCCGGACACACAGCAGGGAGGGGAGGGGGTAGGGGGTGGCCGAACACAGCAGGAAGAGGGGGGAGTTGCCGAACACACAGCAGGGGAGGGGAGGGGATGGTGGCCAGACAAACAGCAGGGGAGGGGGGGGGGAGGGTAGGCCGGACACACAGCAGGTGAGGGGGGGGGGGTGGCTGGACACACAGCAGGGAGGGGGGGTAGGCAGGACACACAGCAGGGGAGGGGAGGGTGGCCGGACAAAAAGCAGGGAGGGGGGGGGGGTAGGCCGGACACACAGCAGGGGAGGGGGGGTGGCTGGACACACAGCAGGTGAGGGGGGGGCTGGACACACAGCAGGTGAGGGGGGGGGGCTGGACACACAGCAGGTGAGGGGGGGGGCTGGACACACAGCAGGTGAGGGGGGGGGCTGGACACACAGCAGGTGAGGGGGGGGGCTGGACACACAGCAGGTGAGGGGGGGGGGCTGGACACACAGCAGGTGAGGGGGGGGGCTGGACACACAGCAGGTGAGGGGGGGGGCTGGACACACAGCAGGTGAGGGGGGGGCTGGACACACAGCAGGTGAGGGGGGGGGGCTGGACACACAGCAGGTGAGGGGGGGGGGCTGGACACACAGCAGGTGAGGGGGGGGGGTGGCTGGACACACAGCAGGGAGGGGGGGTAGGCAGGACACACAGCAGGGGAGGGGAGGGTGGCCGGACAAAAAGCAGGGAGGGGGGGGTAGGCCGGACACACAGCAGGGGAGGGGGGGTGGCTGGACACACAGCAGGTGAGGGGGGGGCTGGACACACAGCAGGTGAGGGGGGGGGGGGCTGGACACACAGCAGGTGAGGGGGGGGGCTGGACACACAGCAGGTGAGGGGGGGGGCTGGACACACAGCAGGTGAGGGGGGGGGGGGCTGGGCACACAGCAGGTGAGGGGGGGGCTGGACACACAGCAGGTGAGGGGGGGGGGGCTGGACACACAGCAGGTGAGGGGGGGGGGGCTGGACACACAGCAGGTGAGGGGGGGGGGCTGGACACACAGCAGGTGAGGGGGGGGGGCTGGACACACAGCAGGTGAGGGGGGGGGGTGGCTGGACACACAGCAGGGAGGGGGGGTAGGCAGGACACACAGCAGGGGAGGGGAGGGTGGCCGGACAAAAAGCAGGGAGGGGGGGGGGTAGGCCGGACACACAGCAGGGGAGGGGGGGTGGCTGGACACACAGCAGGTGAGGTGGGGGCTGGACACACAGCAGGTGAGGGGGGGGGGGCTGGACACACAGCAGGTGAGGGGGGGGGCTGGACACACAGCAGGTGAGGGGGGGGGCTGGACACACAGCAGGTGAGGGGGGGGGCTGGACACACAGCAGGTGAGGGGGGGGGCTGGACACACAGCAGGTGAGGGGGGGGGCTGGACACGCAGCAGGTGAGGGGGGGGGGGGGGCTGGACACGCAGCAGGGGAGGGGGGGTAGGCCGGACACACAGCAGGGGAGGGGAGGGTGGCCGGACACACAGCAGGGGAGGGGAGGGTGGCCGGACACACAGCAGGGGAGGGGAGGGTGGCCGGACACACAGCAGGGGAGGGGAGGGTGGCCGGACACACAGCAGGGAAGGGGAGGGTGGCCGGACAAACAGCAGGGAGGGGGGGGGGGGTAGGCCGGACACACAGCAGGGGAGGAGGGGGGGGCTGGACACACAGCAGGTGAGGGGGGGGGCTGGACACACAGCAGGTGAGGGGGGGTAGGCCGGACACACAGCAGGGAGGGGGGGGGGGGTAGGCCGCCGGACACACAGCAGGGGAGGGGAGGGTGGCCGGACAAACAGCAGGGAGGGGGGGGTAGGCCGGACACACAGCAGGTGAGGGGGGGGGGGTGGCTGGACACACAGCAGGTGAGGGGGGGGGTCTGGACACACAGCAGGGAGGGGGGGGGGTAGGCCGGACAAACAGCAGGGAGGGGGTAGGCCGTAGGCCGGACACACAGCAGGGAGGGGGGGGGGCAGGACACACAGCAGGGGGGGGGTAGGCCAGACACACAGCAGGTGAGGGGGGGGGGGCTGGACACACAGCAGGGAGGGGGGGGGGTAGGCTGGACACACAGCAGGTGAGGGGGGGGGGCTGGACACACAGCAGGTGAGGGGGGGGGCTGGACACACAGCAGGTGAGGGGGGGGGTAGGCCGGACACACAGCAGGTGAGGGGGGGGTGGCTGGACACACAGCAGGGAGGGAAGGGGGTAGCCTTATTATAATAACCGTGTGGGGGAGGAGTCTGCGGCGGTGGGTGAATGAGATGTGGGGGCAGGCTGCTAAGGGTGCAGGGGAGGAGGGGAAGGGAGCCGGATGGATCTGAATGTGAGCCGCACGTAAGGGACCATACTGATCCTCCCCACCTCAGCCCGCTGGTGCTGCTGCTGCTGCTGCCTGACTTCTTCCGTGCAGCACAGCTGTCTTCTCCGGCTGCCGCTGCCGCTCCCGCACCCGCTTCAGGTGTGGGGGTAAAACTAGAGATGAGCGGGTTCGGTTTCTCTGAATCCGAACCCGCCAGAACTTCATGTTTTTTTTCACGGGTCCGAGCGACTCGGATCTTCCCGCCTTGCTCGGTTAACCCGAGCGCGCCCGAACGTCATCATGACGCTGTCGGATTCTCGCGAGGCTCGGATTCTATCGCGAGACTCGGATTCTATATAAGGAGCCGCGCGTCGCCGCCATTTTCACACGTGCATTGAGATTGATAGGGAGAGGACGTGGCTGGCGTCCTCTCCGTTTAGACACTTGATTTACTAATTTTGGGGAGCATTAGGAGTACTCAGTAGTGTACAGTGCAGAGTTTTGCTGATAGTGACCAGTGACCACCACTTTTATTTATAATCCGTTCTCTGCCTGAAAAAAGCGATACACAGCACACAGTGACTCAGTCACATACATACCATTTCTGTGTGCACTGCTCAGGCTCAGGCCAGTGTGCTGCATCATCTATATATATTATATATCTGTCTGACTGCTCAGCTCACACAGCTTATAATTGTGGGGGAGACTGGGGAGCACTACTGCAGTGCCAGTTATAGGTTATAGCAGGAGCCAGGAGTACATAATATTATATTAAAATTAAACAGTGCACACTTTTGCTGCAGGAGTGCCACTGCCAGTGTGACTAGTGACCAGTGACCTGACCACCAGTATATAATATTAGTAGTATACTATCTCTTTATCAACCAGTCTATATTAGCAGCAGACACAGTACAGTGCGGTAGTTCACGGCTGTGGCTACCTCTGTGTCGGCACTCGGCAGCCCGTCCATAATTGTATATACCAGTGACCTAACCGTGGTTTTTTTTTCTTTCTTTATACATACATACTAGTTACGAGTATACTATCTCTTTATCAACCAGTCTATATATTAGCAGCAGACACAGTACAGTGCGGTAGTTCACGGCTGTGGCTACCTCTGTGTCGGCACTCGGCAGCCCGTCCATAATTGTATATACCACCTAACCGTGGTTTTTTTTTCTTTCTTTATACATACATACTAGTTACGAGTATACTATCTCTTTATCAACCAGTCTATATATTAGCAGCAGACACAGTACAGTGCGGTAGTTCACGGCTGTGGCTACCTCTGTGTCGGCACTCGGCAGCCCGTCCATAATTGTATATACCACCTAACCGTGGTTTTTTTTTCTTTCTTTATACATACATACTAGTTACGAGTATACTATCTCTTTATCAACCAGTCTATATATTAGCAGCAGACACAGTACAGTGCGGTAGTTCACGGCTGTGGCTACCTCTGTGTCGGCACTCGGCAGCCCGTCCATAATTGTATATACCACCTAACCGTGTTTTTTTTTTCTTTCTTTATACATACATACTAGTTACGAGTATACTATCTCTTTATCAACCAGTCTATATATTAGCAGCAGACACAGTACAGTGCGGTAGTTCACGGCTGTGGCTACCTCTGTGTCGGCACTCTGCAGCCCGTCCATAATTGTATATACCACCTAACCGTGGTTTTTTTTTCTTTCTTTATACATACATACTAGTTACGAGTATACTATCTCTTTATCAACCAGTCTATATATTAGCAGCAGACACAGTACAGTGCGGTAGTTCACGGCTGTGGCTACCTCTGTGTCGGCACTCGGCAGCCCGTCCATAATTGTATATACCACCTAACCGTGGTTTTTTTTTCTTTCTTTATACATACATACTAGTTACGAGTATACTATCTCTTTATCAACCAGTCTATATATTAGCAGCAGACACAGTACAGTGCGGTAGTTCACGGCTGTGGCTACCTCTGTGTCGGCACTCGGCAGCCCGTCCATAATTGTATATACCACCTAACCGTGGTTTTTTTTTCTTTCTTTATACATACATACTAGTTACGAGTATACTATCTCTTTATCAACCAGTCTATATATTAGCAGCAGACACAGTACAGTGCGGTAGTTCACGGCTGTGGCTACCTCTGTGTCGGCACTCGGCAGCCCGTCCATAATTGTATATACCACCTAACCGTGGTTTTTTTTTCTTTCTTTATACATACATACTAGTTACGAGTATACTATCTCTTTATCAACCAGTCTATATATTAGCAGCAGACACAGTACAGTGCGGTAGTTCACGGCTGTGGCTACCTCTGTGTCGGCACTCGGCAGCCCGTCCATAATTGTATATACCACCTAACCGTGGTTTTTTTTCTTTCTTTATACATACATACTAGTTACGAGTATACTATCTCTTTATCAACCAGTCTATATATTAGCAGCAGACACAGTACAGTGCGGTAGTTCACGGCTGTGGCTACCTCTGTGTCGGCACTCGGCAGCCCGTCCATAATTGTATACTAGTATCCAATCCATCCATCTCCATTGTTTACCTGAGGTGCCTTTTAGTTGTGCCTATTAAAATATGGAGAACAAAAATGTTGAGGTTCCAAAATTAGGGAAAGATCAAGATCCACTTCCACCTCGTGCTGAAGCTGCTGCCACTAGTCATGGCCGAGACGATGAAATGCCAGCAACGTCGTCTGCCAAGGCCGATGCCCAATGGCATAGTACAGAGCATGTCAAAACCAAAACACCAAATATCAGTAAAAAAAGGACTCCAAAACCTAAAATAAAATTGTCGGAGGAGAAGCGTAAACTTGCCAATATGCCATTTACCACACGGAGTGGCAAGGAACGGCTGAGGCCCTGGCCTATGTTCATGGCTAGTGGTTCAGCTTCACATGAGGATGGAAGCACTCAGCCTCTCGCTAGAAAACTGAAAAGACTCAAGCTGGCAAAAGCACCGCAAAGAACTGTGCGTTCTTTGAAATCCCAAATCCACAAGGAGAGTCCAATTGTGTCGGTTGCGATGCCTGACCTTCCCAACACTGGACGTGAAGAGCATGCGCCTTCCACCATTTGCACGCTCCCTGCAAGTGCTGGAAGGAGCACCCGCAGTCCAGTTCCTGATAGTCAGATTGAAGATGTCAGTGTTGAAGTACACCAGGATGAGGAGGATATGGGTGTTGCTGGCGCTGGGGAGGAAATTGACAAGGAGGATTCTGATGGTGAGGTGGTTTGTTTAAGTCAGGCACCCGGGGAGACACCTGTTGTCCGTGGGAGGAATATGGCCGTTGACATGCCAGGTGAAAATACCAAAAAAATCAGCTCTTCGGTGTGGAGGTATTTCACCAGAAATGCGGACAACAGGTGTCAAGCCGTGTGTTCCCTTTGTCAAGCTGTAATAAGTAGGGGTAAGGACGTTAACCACCTCGGAACATCCTCCCTTATACGTCACCTGCAGCGCATTCATAATAAGTCAGTGACAAGTTCAAAAACTTTGGGTGACAGCGGAAGCAGTCCACTGACCAGTAAATCCCTTCCTCTTGTAACCAAGCTCACGCAAACCACCCCACCAACTCCCTCAGTGTCAATTTCCTCCTTCCCCAGGAATGCCAATAGTCCTGCAGGCCATGTCACTGGCAAGTCTGACGAGTCCTCTCCTGCCTGGGATTCCTCCGATGCATCCTTGCGTGTAACGCCTACTGCTGCTGGCGCTGCTGTTGTTGCCGCTGGGAGTCGATGGTCATCCCAGAGGGGAAGTCGTAAGCCCACTTGTACTACTTCCAGTAAGCAATTGACTGTTCAACAGTCCTTTGCGAGGAAGATGAAATATCACAGCAGTCATCCTACTGCAAAGCGGATAACTGAGTCCTTGACAACTATGTTGGTGTTAGACGTGCGTCCGGTATCCGCCGTTAGTTCACAGGGAACTAGACAATTTATTGAGGCAGTGTGCCCCCGTTACCAAATACCATCTAGGTTCCACTTCTCTAGGCAGGCGATACCGAGAATGTACACGGACGTCAGAAAAAGACTCACCAGTCTCCTAAAAAATGCAGTTGTACCCAATGTCCACTTAACCACGGACATGTGGACAAGTGGAGCAGGGCAGGGTCAGGACTATATGACTGTGACAGCCCACTGGGTAGATGTATGGACTCCCGCCGCAAGAACAGCAGCGGCGGCACCAGTAGCAGCATCTCGCAAACGCCAACTCTTTCCTAGGCAGGCTACGCTTTGTATCACCGCTTTCCAGAATACGCACACAGCTGAAAACCTCTTACGGCAACTGAGGAAGATCATCGCGGAATGGCTTACCCCAATTGGACTCTCCTGTGGATTTGTGGCATCGGACAACGCCAGCAATATTGTGTGTGCATTAAATATGGGCAAATTCCAGCACGTCCCATGTTTTGCACATACCTTGAATTTGGTGGTGCAGAATTTTTAAAAAAACGACAGGGGCGTGCAAGAGATGCTGTCGGTGGCCAGAAAAATTGCGGGACACTTTCGGCGTACAGGCACCACGTACAGAAGACTGGAGCACCACCAAAAACTACTGAACCTGCCCTGCCATCATCTGAAGCAAGAAGTGGTAACGAGGTGGAATTCAACCCTCTATATGCTTCAGAGGTTGGAGGAGCAGCAAAAGGCCATTCAAGCCTATACAATTGAGCACGATATAGTAGGTGGAATGCACCTGTCTCAAGTGCAGTGGAGAATGATTTCAACGTTGTGCAAGGTTCTGATGCCCTTTGAACTTGCCACACGTGAAGTCAGTTCAGACACTGCCAGCCTGAGTCAGGTCATTCCCCTCATCAGGCTTTTGCAGAAGAAGCTGGAGGCATTGAAGAAGGAGCTAAAAGGGAGCGATTCCGCTAGGCATGTGGGACTTGTGGATGCAGCCCTTAATTCGCTTAACAAGGATTCACGGGTGGTCAATCTGTTGAAATCAGAGCACTACATTTTGGCCACCGTGCTCGATCCTAGATTTAAAGCCTACCTTGGATCTCTCTTTCCGGCAGACACAGGTCTGCTGGGGTTGAAAGACCTGCTGGTGACAAAATTGTCAAGTCAAGCGGAACGCGACCTGTCAACATCTCCTCCTTCACATTCTCCCGCAACTGGGGGTGCGAGGAAAAGGCTCAGAATTCCGAGCCCACCCGCTGGCGGTGATGCAGGGCAGTCTGGAGCGACTGCTGATGCTGACATCTGGTCCGGACTGAAGGACCTGACAACGATTACGGACATGTCGTCTACTGTCACTGCATATGATTCTCTCAACATTGATAGAATGGTGGAGGATTATATGAGTGACCGCATCCAAGTAGGCACGTCACACAGTCCGTACTTATACTGGCAGGAAAAAGAGGCAATTTGGAGGCCCTTGCACAAACTGGCTTTATTCTACCTAAGTTGCCCTCCCACAAGTGTGTACTCCGAAAGAGTGTTTAGTGCCGCCGCTCACCTTGTCAGCAATCGGCGTACGAGGTTACATCCAGAAAATGTGGAGAAGATGATGTTCATTAAAATGAATTATAATCAATTCCTCCGCGGAGACATTGACCAGCAGCAATTGCCTCCACAAAGTACACAGGGAGCTGAGATGGTGGATTCCAGTGGGGACGAATTGATAATCTGTGAGGAGGGGGATGTACACGGTGATATATCGGAGGGTGAAGATGAGGTGGACATCTTGCCTCTGTAGAGCCAGTTTGTGCAAGGAGAGATTAATTGCTTCTTTTTTTGGGGGGGTCCAAACCAACCCGTCATATCAGTCACAGTCGTGTGGCAGACCCTGTCACTGAAATGATGGGTTGGTTAAAGTGTGCATGTTCTGTTTTGTTTATACAACATAAGGGTGGGTGAGAGGGCCCAAGGACAATTCCATCTTGCACCTCTTTTTTCTTTTCTTTTTCTTTGCATCATGTGCTGATTGGGGAGGGTTTTTTGGAAGGGACATCCTGCGTGACACTGCAGTGCCACTCCTAGATGGGCCCGGTGTTTGTGTCGGCCACTAGGGTCGCTAATCTTACTCACACAGTCAGCTACCTCATTGCGCCTCTTTTTTTCTTTGCGTCATGTGCTGTTTGGGGAGGGTTTTTTGGAAGGGCCATCCTGCGTGACACTGCAGTGCCACTCCTAGATGGGCCCGGTGTTTGTGTCGGCCACTAGGGTCGCTAATCTTACTCACACAGCTACCTCATTGCGCCTCTTTTTTTCTTTGCGTCATGTGCTGTTTGGGGAGGGTTTTTTGGAAGGGCCATCCTGCGTGACACTGCAGTGCCACTCCTAGATGGGCCCGGTGTTTGTGTCGGCCACTAGGGTCGCTAATCTTACTCACACAGCTACCTCATTGTGCCTCTTTTTTTCTTTGCGTCATGTGCTGTTTGGGGAGGGTTTTTTGGAAGGGACATCCTGCGTGACACTGCAGTGCCACTCCTAGATGGGCCCGGTGTTTGTGTCGGCCACTAGGGTCGCTTATCTTACTCACACAGCGACCTCGGTGCAAATTTTAGGACTAAAAATAATATTGTGAGGTGTGAGGTATTCAGAATAGACTGAAAATGAGTGTAAATTATGGTTTTTGAGGTTAATAATACTTTGGGATCAAAATGACCCCCAAATTCTATGATTTAAGCTGTTTTTTAGTGTTTTTGGAAAAAAACACCCGAATCCAAAACACACCCGAATCCGACAAAAATAATTTGGTGAGATTTGCCAAAACGCGTTCGAACCCAAAACACGGCCGCGGAACCGAACCCGAAACCAAAACACAAAACCCGAAAAATTTCAGGCGCTCATCTCTAGGTAAAACACCGCTCAGTAGGCAAGCGCTGTCAGTCAGGAGTCAGCGCTGCACCGGATGTCTCTTCTGGATGTCCTCTGACTTTCTCCTGCGGCGCAACTCCAGCTATTCCTCCCGCTGCGGCTCCCACTTCGGGTAAGGGGACCATATTGCTCAGTAGTGAGCACTTTCGGTAAGCCTGCGGCTGCTATGCCGCTACCCCTCTCCTCCACAGTCCTAATGGGTCGCTGCAGTCTGTAAGGGACCGCAGGTGCACACACCCAGGAACCGCTGGCTCTCCTCCCGCCGCCAGCAGCTACTTTTATAACCTCAGCCTGCACAAGACCCCTTCCCTCACTCACTCTCGCTCTCCTGGCGGCCACTGCGCAGCCGCAACAAATTGAAAAGCCCTATCTCTATAATGGGACATATTTCTCTTAATTAAAAAAACCCTATAACTTTCTGAAAAACCACAACCCCAAAAGGCACTACACTGGGGCATACTCTATCTAGTAAAACAAACCCCAAGTCTTAATTCGTCCTCTATCCGGAGTTATGCCTTCCCAAAAAATATCTAATTCACTCTATAGGAAAACGGTGTCAAAAAGCCACAAAGGAAGTCACAGAAAAAAACTGACAGTTGGAACTTTAGGTTACTCCCAATTCCTCATTTTTTATTATTTTGCCCTGAAATTTGGCATGCAGCACCGGGTGACGATTCTACACGCCCATGCCAAATTTCAGCTCAGTACGTCCAATCAGTTTTGAGGTGTAGCCCCTCAAACACCATGCCCCCATCTCAGAAGTTCCCTATGGGAGAATTCCGTTTGTTCGATTCAGCCTTAATATAAGGGCACGACCGTGCCCTTATAATATGTATCTATCTATCTATCTATCTATCTATCTATCTATCTATCTCTCTATCTATCTATCTATCTATCTATCTATCTATCTATCGTATGTGTGTGTATATATACATCTATACATACATGCGCTAACACCTGGACATACACTGATGTACCCACACCTAATATCCATACATACACGCCCTGACACCTGGACATACACCAACATTCCCACACCTGCATCTATACATACACATGCTGACACCGGGACATACACCAACGTACAAGCACCTGCATCTATATATACACGCGCTGACAAATGGACATACACCGACGTACCCACACTTGCATCTATACATACAAAAACTCTCCAGATTATTGATTTTTTAATGTTTTTCTAGGAAACGTTCTAGATGTATGCTTATTAGCAGTTGTCCACTCCCGGAATGAATACTATTGACAGTGCTATCACATGATTTTCCGCCCAGCGAAGAATCCTTGCAGCTTCTGCCATTGCCCTCCTGCTTCTTGTGCCACCCTGTCTGTTTACGTGGGTGACTGCCATGATGTTGTCCGACTGGATCAACACCGGCTGACCTTGAAGCAGAGGTCTTGCTAAGTGTTAAAATGGCCCTTAGCTTCAGGATATTTATGTGAAGTGATGTATCCCGGCTTGACCCTAAGCCCTGGATATTCCTTCCCTGTGTGACTGCTCCCCAGCCTCGCAGGCTGGCATCCGTGGTCACCATGACCCAGTCCTGAATGCCGAATCTGCGGCCCTCTAGAAGATGAGCACTCTGCAACCACCACAGGATGGATACCCTTGTCCTTGGTGACAGGGTTATCCGCTGATGCATCTGAAAATGCGACCCGGACCATTTGTCCAGTAGGTTCCACTGGAAAGTTCTTGCGTGGAATCTAACGAATGGGATTGCTTCGTATGAAGCCATCATTTTTTCCCAGAACCCTTGTGCATTGATGCACTGAGACTTGGTTCGGTTTTAGGAGGTTCCTGATTAGCTCGGATAACTCCCTGGCTTTCTCTTCCGGGAGAAACACCTTTTTTCTGGACTGTGTCCAGGATCATCCCTAGGAAACAGAAGACAAGTCGTCGGAACCAGCTGCGATTTTGGAATATTGAGAATCCAATCGTGCTGCCGCAACACTACCTGAGATAGTGCTACACCGACCTCCAACTGTTCCCTGGATCTTACCCTTATCAGGGAATCGTCCAAGTAAGGGATAACTAAAATTCCCTTCCTTCGAAGGGATATCATTTCGTCCATTACCTTGGTAAAGACCCGGGGTGCCGTGGACCATCCCTACGGCAGCGTCTGAACTGATAGTGACAGTTCTGTACCATAACCTGAGGTACCCTTGGTGAGAAGGGTAAATTTTGACATGAAGGTAAGCATCCTTGATGTCCCGAGACATCATGTAGTCCCCTTCTTCCAGGTTCGCAATCACTACTCTGAGTGACTCAATCTTGAATTTGAACCTCTGTATGTAAGTGTTCAAAGATTTTAGATTTTAGATTTAGAATCGGTCTCACCGAGCCGTCTGGCTTCGGTACCACAATAGTGTGGAATAATACCCCGTTCCCTGTTGCAGGAGGGGTACCTTGATTATCACCTGCTGGGAATACAGCTTGTGAATGGCTTCCAAAACTGCCTCCCTGTCAGAGGGAGACGTCGGTAAAGCCAACTTTTGGAAACGGCGAGGGGGAGACGTCTCGAATTCCAATATGTACCCCTGAGATATTACCTGAAGGATCCAGGGGTCTACTTGCGAGTGAGCCCACTGCGCACTGAAATTCATTGAGAATGGGCCCCCACCGTGCCTGAGCTTGTATAGCCCTAGCGTCATACTGAGGGCTTGGCAGAGGCGGGAAAGGGTTTCTGTTCCTGGGAACTGGCTGATCTCTGCAGCCTTTTTCCTCTCCGTCTGTCACGAGCAGAAAAGAGGAACCTTTTGTCCGCTTGCCAACAAAGGACTGCGCCTGATAATACGGCGTCTTATTTTGAGAGGCGACCTGGGGTACAAACGTGGATTTCCCAGCTGTTGCCGTGGCCACCAGGTCTAAAGGACCGACCCCAAATGTCCCCTTTCAAAGGCAATACTTCCAAATGCCGTTTGGAATCCGCATCACCTGACCATTTTACTGGTAGAATTGGACAACGCACTTATACTTGATGCCAGTCGGCAATTATTCCGCTGTGCATCATGCATATATAGAAATGCATCTTTTAAATGCTCTATAGGCAATAATATACTATCCTTATCTAGGATATCAATATTTCCAGTCAGGGAATCCGACCATGCCAACCCAGCACTGCACCTCCAGGCTGAGGCGATAGCTGGTCGCAGTATAACACCAGTATGTGTGTAAATACATTTTTGGATACCCTCCTGCTTTCTATCAGCAGGATCCTTAAGGGCGGCCATCTCATGAGAGGGTAGAGCCCTTGTTCTTACAAGCGTGTGAGCGCCTTATCCCCCCTAGGGGGTGTTTCCCAACGCACCCTAACCTCTGGCGGGAAAGGGTATGCAGCCAATACTTTTTAAGAAATTATCAAGTGTTATCGGGGGGAAACCCACGCATCATCACACACCTCATTTTATTTTTCAGATTTAGGAAAACTACAGGTAGTTTTTCCCCCACCGAACATAATACCCCTTTTTGGTGGTACTCGTATTATCAGAAATGTATAAAAACATTTTCCATTGTATCAATCATGTAACGTGTGGCCCTACTGGAAATCACGGTTGTCTCTTCACCGTCGACACAGGAGTCAGTATCCATGTCGGCGTCTGTATCTGCCATCTGAGGTAACGGCCGCTTTAGAGCCCCTGACGGCCTATGAGACGTCTGGACAGGCACAAGCTGAGTAGCCGGCTGTCTCATGTCAACCACTGTTTTTATATAGAGCTGACACTGTCACGTAATTTTCAACAGTACATCCACTCAGGTGTCGACCCCCTAGGGGGTGACATCACTGTTACAGACACTCCGTCTCAACATCATTTTTCTCCTCATATATGTCGACACAAACGTACCGACACACAGCACACACACAGGGAATGCTCTGATAGAGGACAGGACCCCACTAGCCCTTTGGGGAGACAGAGGGAGAGTATGCCAGCACACACCAGAGCGCTATATATATACAGGGATAACCTTATATAAGTGTTTTTCCCCTTATAGCTGCTGTATGTTTTAATACTGCGCCTAATTAGTGCCCCCCTCTCTTTTTTAACCCTTTCTGTAGTGTAGTGACTGCAGGGGAGAGCCAGGGGAGCTTCCCTCCAACTGAGCTGTGAGGGAAAATGGTGCCAGTGTGCTGAGGAGATAGGCTCCGTCCCCTTTCCGGCGGCCTTATCTCCCGGTTTTTTGTATATTTTGGCAGGGGTTAAATGCATCCATATAGCCCAGGAGCTATATGTGATGTATTTTTTGCCATGTAAGGTATTTCTGTCGTGTTTTATTGCGTCTCAGGGCGCCCCCCCCAGCGCCCTGCACCCTCAGTGACCGGAGTATGAAGTGTGCTGAGAGCAATGGCGCACAGCTGCAGTGCTGTGCGCTACCTTATTGAAGACAGGAACGTCTTCTGCCGCCGATTTTTCCGGACCTCTTCGCTCTTCTGGCTCTGTAAGGGGGCCGGCGGCGCGGCTCCGGGACCCATCCAGGCTGGACCTGTGATCGTCCCTCTGGAGCTAATGTCCAGTAGCCAAGAAGCCCAATCCACTCTGCACGCAGGTGAGTTCGCTTCTTCTCCCCTTAGTCCCTCGATGCAGTGAGCCTGTTGCCAGCAGGTCTCACTGAAAATAACAAACCTAAACTAAAACTTTCACTAAGAAGCTCAGGAGAGCCCCTAGTGTGCACCCTTCTCGTCGGGCACAGAAATCTAACTGAGGCTTGGAGGAGGGTCATAGGGGGAGGAGCCAGTGCACACCAGCTAGTCCTAAAGCTTTCTTTAGATGTGCCCAGTCTCCTGCGGAGCCGCTATTCCCCATGGTCCTTACGGAGTCCCCAGCATCCACTTAGGACGTTAGAGAAAATAAGGATAAAGTGGACTACAGAAACTGATGCTCTAACCAAAGGAGAGAGAGAGAGAGAGAAAAGCACAAGGGAAAGTGAGCAATCGGAACACCATAGAGAGAGGAGAGATAGAAATGCCTGAAAAAGTAAAGGGGGTTGGGTATGGCATCCGGCGCTCGGGATTCCAGCAGTCACATGATACCTAATCCTAATCCTAACCCTCTGGGGGGGGTGGCGGATAGGGCTAACCCTCAGGGGGTGGCAGCTAGGACTAACCCCCCCCCCCACCTCCTAGTGCCTTCCCTAACACCCCCTCCTCCGGTCCTAACCCTCCCTCCAATACTCGCCTTCGGGATGTTGGCTGTCTGTGTGCCGGCATCAGTCTCCCAAGTGGTGTCAGGATTCCAACATCGGTCAAATGACCGCCGGTATACCGTCTGCCGGGATGGTAAATGTATCCTGAGGACAGGTAGTGAGTGTGGAGGGATAGGTGGTTCAGTAAAATGTAACAGCTCAAACTGCGATCATTCACTGATAAATTGATTTATATCTCTCCCTTTTTAACCATTGCAGTCATAAAAGCAATGTTTTTTAAACTTTTAAATAAAGCTTGTTAGCATCCCCAGCACACTGTATATGCTGGGAGATGTAGTTCTCAATATGAAAACATTTAATTACTGTATGAACTCTAATTCCCCAACTGAAACCTCTCACAAACACACACTCCTAAATCTAGTACACACACACACATTTCCCCAGTACTGACAACTCTCATCACTTCCACACACTGACAACTCCCTCCTGCTCCTCTCCCCACTGACACTGACAGCTCCCTCACAGTCACACACATCCTCCACCCCCCCACACACACACTGATAGCACACATGCACAAATCCCCCCCTCCTCGACACTAACTGTCACGGACTGCTTGGGCAGCAGGGGGCAGGCTCTGACTTGAAGTGCTGAAATTCAACAGCTCTCTCGAACTTGCAAGGCATGGCTGTGCAGCTGTCTCCAGCCATCTCCTTGCCCACTGTGTAATTTGTGGCGTTCTCTGATGTTCCCCGCTCTGCCTCTACAACCGGCACATAATGTACAGCAGTGGTGACTCCAGAGTATGGGCCTGGAGAACTCTGCCTACCGGGGGGTAGGGATTAATAATTTCAAAGGGGCAGAGCTAGGAGTGAAGCAGTGGACAGCAGTTGAGGGGCGTTTCAAACTGTAACAGGGTTGGGACAATTTCAGTATCCTTCCCTCACCGTCTAATTGGTCAGTCCCACGCTGATTGCCATAGCGCCCTTTCGAGACTGCAGAACTCTATCCCTTAGCCACGGTTGGCACAGCTGGATGGTGCCCCTGGCAAGTGCCATCCTGGCCAAGGGGTAGATACGCCCCTGAGGGTCAGGGCCAGCAACAGAAATCTCGGGGCCCAGTACACTGATATCTCTGGGGCCCCCTCAACCCCCCCTTAACTTGGCAGAGGGATCTTTAAAAAAAAATGGAGCCTTTGACTCGGACCGTCAGTGAGGCCGGCAGGTGGTTTTCATACTGGGCTATCCAGCTCTTCGGTGGCGGTGGCAGGGACATTCAGAAAAGGGCCAGCACAGCAACATGCATAATAATGGCAATACAGTATGGACCACAGGGACTGGACAAAGTGATGGGGTAAAAGGAGGGGGGAGGGTTTAGTTGGCCTGTTAATTGTTTTCCTGCTTAAATTGAGCAGTTGGTGGATACACTTTAAAAAGCAATATTGGCACTGTGGCCCCATTATTTCTGTTCTCAATACTTGGAGCCCTGAACAAGTGTCCCCTTTGTCCCCCCTGTCACCGGGCCTGTTCAGGCGTTACCTATGGAGAAGCTGCGACATGACATCCTAGGACACGATACTGCACCATGCATCACCATTATATTTCAGTGTGCCATGTCAATATTTAAATCTTGTTCTGTGTGACGTGAGTTGTAAATGGTTGAAAATCTCTGTGCTACAGTATCGTCACCATGTAGTTATAACAACACCGCAAAACCACCAAAAGACGTGTTTTGGTAGAGGGACTGCTGGAGGGGCCCATTGGGGCCCCCAGTTTGCTACCCCACCCCAGTATACCTGTGCTGTAGCCAGTGAAAGGGGCACTATCTTCCCGGTGATCTCTTCGGGAAGATGGTGCCGCACATAGAAAGCAAAGACTCTGGCTGCACTCTCCTGCCCTCGCTCTAAGCAAGGTGATCGGGCCACAAAAGGACCCCTGTCGGACCCCGGCCTGTGGGCCACAAAAGGATGCATTGGGGGCGGCATGCGGCCCATGGGTTTGACACCCCTGCCCTAGAGTATCACAATTTGTTTCACGGCACCCCTAGGCCAAAGTTTTTTTTATTGAGAAATTCAGAAAAAAATATAAAATTAAGTAAATTGTGTTTATAGCATGTCATCCTCAGGTTCAGTTATGTTGTGAGGGAATGGTTTTGCCAATTTAATAAAGTATAAATAATTTTAATTGGTCCTGGACCACCAAACTATGCTACCAGTGCAAGAACCCCAGTTTGGAAACTACTGCCATAAAATAAACCTTTTTTGTTTTTTTTAAACTACATGTAATACACCTTAGATCTCAGTTCCTAAAAGGTTTTAAACCTTTGCATACAGTAAACTACACATATTTAAAAATCCTACACCGGGCACAAGTGCTCACGGGCCAATTTCATGGCAGTCTCGGATAGGAGGGCATTGTGGATTCACCAAGGGAATGCTGATGCTGACTCCAAGAAGAAAGGGAGTCTCTTCCCTATGAAGGTGAAGCCTTGTTTGGCGACGGCCTAGTTAATTTGATCTCGGCAGCTCCCGCAGGTAAGTCATCCTTCTTGCCCTATGTTCCCTCTCAACGGATGAAGACGCATCATTATCTGACGCAGTCATTTCGGCCCAATAGATATGCAAGAAGTTAAGATTCCCCTTTCTTTGCAGGTAGAGGAAGGAAAAGAGGGAAGAGGTCTGTAGCCTCTTCAAGATCGCAGGAGCAGAGATCGTCCTCTGCTTTTACCAAATCCACTGCATGACGCTAGGGCTCTCTTGCAGGAGCCCGCACCAGTGGGGGGCACGTCTAAAACTCTTCAGTCAGTTCTGGATTCATTGGGACCTGGACTCGTGGGCTTTACAAATAGTGTCCCAAGGGTACAAACTGGGGTTTCAAGACGTTCCCCCTCACCGATTGTTCAAATCAGCCTTAGTCAGCAGGGAGAAGGTTTTTATTCAAGCCTCTTCGTGGTCCCGAAGCCGGACGGCTCAGTCAGACCAATCTTAAATCTGAAATCCCTTAATTTCTACCTAAAGAAATTCAATTTCAAGATGGAATCTCTCAGGGTAGTGATCTCCAGTCCGGGGGATAAAGGAGATTTCATGGTTTTGGTAGACATAAAGGATGCCTACTTATATGTTCCCATTTAGCCACTGAATCAAGCTACCTGAGGTTTGCAATTCAGGATTGTCATTACCAATTTCAGACGTTGCCGTTTGGTCTGTCCACGGCTCCGAGGATTTTCACCAGGGTGATGGCGGAAATGATGGTTCTCCTTCGCAAGCAAGGAGTCACAATTATCCCGTACTTGGATGATCTCCTGATAAAGGCGAGATCCAGGGACCAGTTGGTGCAAAACATCTACTCTCCCTGACAGTTCTTCAACAACATGGTTGGCTCCTAAACTTGCCAAAATCGCAGTTGGTCCCAATGACGCGGTTGTTGTTTTTGGGAGTGATACTGGACACAGAAGAGGTTTTCTTCTAGTGGAAAGGCTCTGGAGATCCAGAGTCTGGTCAAACAAATTCTGAAACCAGCAAGAGTGTTAATCCATCAATGCATTCAGTTGCTGGGGAAGATGGTTGCGGCCTACGAGGCCATTCAGTTTGGCAGGTTCCATGCCAGAGTGTTCCAGTGGGACCTGTTGGACAAGTGGTCCGGATCCCACCTACACATGCACCGGAGGATAATCCTGTCTTCCAAGACCAGAATCTCACTCCATTGGTGGCTGCACAGTTCTCACCACCTAGAGGGGCGATGGTTCGGGATCCAGGACGGGATCCTAGGGACCACGGATGCAACCCTCTGAGGCTGGAGAGCAGTCACACAGGGGGAAAACATCCAAGGAAGATGGTCAAGTCTTCCTTGGATGTTTTCATCTCCACATAAATGTTCTGGAGTTAAGGGCCATTTAATAACTGCAGACACAGTACGCACTGGGACGGGTGCCCAGCATCCTCTACGGACTAAGAGAAAAGGATGTACCGGTAGGTATTAAAATCCTATTTTCTCTACCGTCCTAGAGGATGCTGGGGACTCCGTAAGGACCATGGGGATAGACGGGCTCCGCAGGAGACATGGGCACTTTAAGAAAGACTTTAGTTCTGGGTGTGCACTGGCTCCTCCCTCTATGCCCCTCCTCCAGACCTCAGTTTGATACTGTACCCAGTGGAGACTGGGTGCTTTTCAGGAGCTCTCCTGAGCTTTCTGACAGAAAGTATTTTGTTAGGTTTTTAATTTTCAGGGAGCACTGCTGGCAACAGACTCCCTCATCGAGGGACTGAGGGGAGAGAAGCAGCCCTACTCTCTGAGTTGCAAGGTCCTGCTTCTTAGGCTACTGGACACCATTAGCTCCAGTGGGATTGGTACGCAGGATCTCACCCTCGCCGTCCGTCCCAGAGCCGCGCCGCCGTCCCCCTCGCAGAGCCGGAAGATAGAAGCCGGGTGAGTATGAGAAGAAAAGAAGACTTCAGAGGCGGCAGAAGACTTCATGATCTTCACTGAGGTAACGCACAGCACTGCAGCTGTGCGCCTTTGCTCCCATACACCTCACATACTCCGGTCACTGTAAGGGTGCAGGGCGCAGGGGGGGCGCCCTGGGCAGCAATATAAACCTCTTTCGCAAAAATATAACATATATACAGCTGGGCACTTTATATATGTATAAGCCCCCACCAATTTTACAGTTTAAGCGGGACAGAAGCCCGCCTCCGAGGGGGCGGGGCTTCTCCCTCAGCACTCACCAGCGCCATTTTTTCTCCACAGCACCGCTGAGAGGAAGCTCCCCGGACTCTACCCTGCTTATACCACGTTAGACAAGAGGGTTGAAAAGAGGGGGGGGGGGGGCACATAATTCGCAAATTACATACAGCAGCACCACTGGGCAAACATTAAGTTACTGTTTTATTCCTGGGTTATATAGCGCTGGGGGGTGTGCTGGCATACTCTCTCTCTGTCTCTCCAAAGGGCCTTGTGGGGAAACTGTCTTCAGAAAAAGCATTCCCTGTGTGTGAAGTGTGTCGGTACACGTGTGTCGACATGTCTGAGGAAGAAGGCTATATTAGAGAGGAGCGGGAGCAAATGAATGTGGTGTCTCCGCCGACAGCTGATTGGATGGATATGTGGAATGTTTTAAATGCTAGTGTAAACTCATTGCACAAAAGATTAGACAAGGCAGAAGCTTTGGGACAGTCAGGGTTTCAACCCATGCCTGATCCTATGTTGCAGGGACTGTCAGGGTCTCATAAGCGCCCACTATCCCAGATTGTTGACACAGATACCGACACGGATTCTGACTCCAGTGTCGATTACGATGATGCAAAGTTACAGCCAAAATTGGCAAAATCCATTCGATTTATGATTATGGCAATAAAAGATGTTTTGCACATCACAGAGGAACCCCCTGTCGCTGACAAGAGGGTACATATGTACAAGGGAAAGAAGCCTGAGGTAACCTTTCCCCCCTCACACGAGCTGAACGAGTTATGTGAAAAAGCTTGGGAATCTCCAGATAAAAGACTGCAGATTTCCAAAAGGATTCTTATGGCGTATCCTTTCCCATCAACGGATAGGTTACGATGGGAATCCTCCCCTAGGGTGGACAAAGCATTAACACGCTTATCCAAGAAGGTAGCCCTCCCGTCCCAGGATACGGCTACCCTCAAAGAGTGTGCTGACCGCAAACAGGAGATTACCCTGAAGTCCATTTATACACATTCAGGTACCTTACTCAGACCGGCAATTGCGTCGGCCTGGGTGTGTAGTGCTGTAGCGGCATGGACAAATACCTTATCTGAGGGGATGGATAGCCTAGACAAGGATACTATTTTATTGACCCTGGGGCATATAAGAGATGCTGTCCTATATATGTGTGTATGCAAACTACAGGTGGTGCTGCAGGGCCCACACCCTTTTACTTGTCTTGTAGAGCAGCTCTGAAGCTGTTACAGTGCCCAGCTGCTGCAAGAAATCAGCTTGAATGCTTCAGGGGCTTGGGCATGGCCAACATGAGCCCCACACCGAAGGAGGGTGGGGGTGTTTAATGCAAACTTGGGGTTATCCAAGCGCCGCAAAAGGCCGCCATGCCCTGCATGCCCCTTTTCTCTTTTCATATACAGATGAGGGTTCCAGCCAACTTTGGCCCACTGCTTGGATGACATCACCGTATGCAAATCCGTCTGCTGCAGACCTTCCCCCAGGAATGCTTGCAATAGTTGTTGCATATGGTTTAATGTCCGACACATGTCCTAACTTGTGGTCTCCCTGCAGTTGTTGTCCCCAGACGAGAGTTCCCTTGTGCTTCCTCAGTTAAATCTCCTTAACTTGACGGGGGTGTGCCCGAGCAGCCACCCTCCCCAGCCCTATCCCAACACATACTTATCTTGCATATGAGATCTCTTGATCATGAAGATAGTTCTCACAGGTTGAGGTTCATCCTGGCCCCGCTCCCCGCTGGAGAGGGCTTCAGCAGAAGGGTGAGTACGTGTGGCCAGAGACCTCCCTTCCCATGTGCAGGCCTGCAGAGTCTGCCGCGCAGGATGGGGCATGTGGCACTCTCCCTCCCAGGGGCTCTTCCAGATGTAGCTCCTCAGCAGTATTTTTCCCGGGCTGCGCGGCGCTCTCCCCGACTGGCATCCGCCCTGGAACACTGCCTTCCTCAACGCAACATCAGCAGGGGGCCCTGGCCTCATCTTTCTCATGTATGTATCATGTATGTGTGTGTGATATATGTATGAATCATATATGTTTGTGATATATCTATCTATCTATCTATCTATCTATCTATCTATCTATCTATCTATCTATCTATCTATCTATCTATCTATCGTATGTGTGTGTATATATATGTATCTATCATGTATGTATGTATGTATGTATGTATCTATCTTGTATGTATGTGTTCTATCTATCTATCTATCTATCTATCGTGTGTGTGATATATGTATGTATCTATCATGTATGTGTTATATGTATGTATCACACCTTCCTCTATACATATACATACATACATACATACATACATACACACACACACACCTATATCTGTACGTACACTGACATACACACACCAACATCTATACATTAACACGCTGACCCCTAAACGTACACCAACGTACCCACACCTGCATCTATACCTACACATGCTGACACGTGGACGTACACCGGCTTACCCACATGTGAATCTATACATACATGTGCTGACACCTGGACATACACTGATGTACCCACACCTAACATCTATACATACACATGCTAACACCTGGACGTATACAGACGTACCCACATTTGCATCCATGCATATATAGATGTAGGTGTGTGTACGTCAGTGTACGTCCAGGTGTCAACGCGTGTATGTATAGATGCAGGTGTGGGTACGTCTGTGTATGTCCAGGTGTCAGAATGTGTATGTATAGATGCAGGTGTGGGAAGGTCATTGTAGGTTCAGGTGTCAGCGCGTGTATGTATAGATGCAGGTGCTTGTATGTCCAGATGTCAGTGCATGTATGTATAGATGCAAGTGTGGGTACGTCGGTGTATGTCCATTTGTCAGCGCGTGTATATATAGATGCAGGTGCTTGTACGTTGGTGTATGTCCAGGTGTCAGCATGTTTATGTATAGATGCAGGTGTGGGAATGTTGGTGTATGTCCAGGTGTCAGGGCGTGTATGTATGGATATTAGGTGTGGGTACATCAGTGTATGTCCAGGTGTTAGCGCATGTATGTATAGATGTATATATACACACACATACGATAGATAGATAGATAGATAGATAGATAGAGAGATAGATAGATAGATAGATAGATAGATAGATAGATAGATAGATAGATAGATAGATACATATTATAAGGGCACGGTCGTGCCCTTATATTAAGGCTGAATCGAACAAACGGAATTCTCCCATAGGGAACTTCTGAGATGGGGGCATGGTGTTTGAGGGGCTACACCTCAAAACTGATTGGACGTACTGAGCTGAAATTTGGCATGGGCGTGTAGAATCGTCACCCGGTGCTGCATGCCAAATTTCAGGGCAAAATAATAAAAAATGAGGAATTGGGAGTAACCTAAAGTTCCAACTGTCAGTTTTTTTCTGTGACTTCCTTTGTGGCTTTTTGACACCGTTTTCCTATAGAGTGAATTAGATATTTTTTGGGAAGGCATAACTCCGGATAGAGGACGAATTAAGACTTGGGGTTTGTTTTACTAGATAGAGTATGCCCCAGTGTAGTGCCTTTTGGGGTTGTGGTTTTTCAGAAAGTTATAGGGTTTTTTTAATTAAGAGAAATATGCCCCATTATAGAGATAAGGCTTTTCAATTTGTTGCGGCTGCGCAGTGGCCGCCAGGAGAGCGAGAGTGAGTGAGGGAAGGGGTCTCGTGCAGGCTGAGGTTATAAAAGTAGCTGCTGGCGGCGGGAGGAGAGCCAGCGGTTCCTGGGTGTGTGCACCTGCGGTCCCTTACAGACTGCAGCGACCCATTAGGACTGTGGAGGAGAGGGGTAGCGGCATAGCAGCCGCAGGCTTACCGAAAGTGCTCACTACTGAGCAATATGGTCCCCTTACCCGAAGTGGGAGCCGCAGCGGGAGGAATAGCTGGAGTTGCGCCGCAGGAGAAAGTCAGAGGACATCCAGAAGAGACATCCGGTGCAGCGCTGACTCCTGACTGACAGCGCTTGCCTACTGAGCGGTGTTTTACCCCCACACCTGAAGCGGGTGCGGGAGCGGCAGCGGCAGCCGGAGAAGACAGCTGTGCTGCACGGAAGAAGTCAGGCAGCAGCAGCAGCAGCACCAGCGGGCTGAGGTGGGGAGGATCAGTATGGTCCCTTACGTGCGGCTCACATTCAGATCCATCCGGCTCCCTTCCCCTCCTCCCCTGCACCCTTAGCAGCCTGCCCCCACATCTCATTCACCCACCGCCGCAGACTCCTCCCCCACACGGTTATTATAATAAGGCTACCCCCTTCCCTCCCTGCTGTGTGTCCAGCCACCCCCCCCTCACCTGCTGTGTGTCCGGCCTACCCCCCCCCCTCACCTGCTGTGTGTCCAGCCCCCCCCCCCTCACCTGCTGTGTGTCCAGCCCCCCCCCCCTCACCTGCTGTGTGTCCGGCCTACCCCCCCCCCCCTCCCTGCTGTGTGTCCAGCCACCCCCCCCTCACCTGCTGTGTGTCTGGCCTACCCCCCCCTGCTGTGTGTCCAGCCCCCCCCCCTCCCTGCTGTGTGTCCGGCCTACCCCCCCCCCTCCCTGCTGTTTGTCCGGCCTACCCCCCCCTCCCTGCTGTGTGTCCAGACCCCCCCCCTCACCTGCTGTGTGTCCAGCCACCCCCCCCCTCACCTGCTGTGTGTCCGGCCTACCCCCCCTTCCCTGCTGTTTGTCCGGCCACCCTCCCCTCCCCTGCTGTGTGTCCGGCGGCCTACCCCCCCCCTCCCTGCTGTGTGACCGGCCTACCCCCCCCTCACCTGCTGTGTGTCCAGCCCCCCCCCCTCACCTGCTGTGTGTCCAGCCCCCCCCTCCTCCCCTGCTGTGTGTCCGGCCTACCCCCCCCTCCCTGCTGTTTGTCCGGCCACCCTCCCCTTCCCTGCTGTGTGTCCGGCCACCCTCCCCTTCCCTGCTGTGTGTCCGGCCACCCTCCCCTCCCCTGCTGTGTGTCCGGCCACCCTCCCCTCCCATGCTGTGTGTCCGGCCACCCTCCCCTCCCCTGCTGTGTGTCCGGCCTACCCCCCCTCCCCTGCTGCGTGTCCAGCCCCCCCCCCTCACCTGCTGCGTGTCCAGCCCCCCCCCCTCACCTGCTGTGTGTCCAGCCCCCCCCTCACCTGCTGTGTGTCCAGCCACCCCCCCTCCCCTGCTGTGTGTCCGGCCTACCCCCCCCTCCCTGCTTTTTGTCCGGCCACCCTCCCCTCCCCTGCTGTGTGTCCTGCCTACCCCCCCTCCCTGCTGTGTGTCCAGCCACCCCCCCCCTCACCTGCTGTGTGTCCGGCCTACCCTCCCCCCCCTCCCCTCCCCTGCTGTTTGTCTGGCCACCATCCCCTCCCCTCCCCTGCTGTGTGTTCGGCAACTCCCCCCTCTTCCTGCTGTGTTCGGCCACCCCCTACCCCCTCCCCTCCCTGCCGTGTGTCCGGTCACCCTCCCCTCTCTGCTGTGTGTCCAGCCACCCCCCCCCCTCTCTGCTGTGTGTCCGGCCACCCCCCCCAGACACGCAGCGCCTGACACACAGACATGCAACGCCTGACACGCATACGCATATGCAGCGCCTGACGCACACGCACACAGCACCTGACACACACACACACACAGCACCTGACACACACGCACACACACAGCACCTGACACACACACACACAGCACCTGACACTCACACGGACCTGACACACGCGCACACACTCACACGCAGCACCTGACACACGCACACACAGACGCAGCACCTGACACTCACACGGACCTGACACACACGCACACACTCACACGCGGCGCCTGACGCACACGCGGCGCCTGACGCACACGCGGCGCCTGACAGACACGCGGCGCCTGACAGACACGCGGCGCCTGACACACACGCACAGGCAGCGCCTGGCACACACGCACAGGCAGCGCCTGACACACACGCAGCGCCTGACACACACAGACACGCAGCGCCTGACACACACAGACACGCAGCGCCTGACGCACAGGCAGCGCCTGACACACACGCGCCTGACACACGCAGCGCCTGACACACGCAGCGCCTGACACACGCAGCGCCTGACACACACACGCACCTGACACTCACATGCTCCTGACACACGCAGCACCTGACATACTCACACGCAGCACCTGACACACACGCAGACACGCAGCATCTGACACACACACACGCAGCACCTGACACACACACGCAGCACCTGACACACAGACACGCAGCGCCTGACACACACGCAGACACGCAGCGCCTGACACACACGCAGACACGCAGCGCCTGACACACACGCAGACACGCAGCGCCTGACACACACGCAGCGCCTGACACACACGCAGCGCCTGACACACACGCAGTTAATATAGGAGAAAACCCCCCAGAGCTGTGCTTTGTGGACACTTTTCAGAGAACAAATTTGTTAGCATAAAAATAAAGCCAGAAAATGAAGAGCTGTTTAATCACGCAATTTGATTTTTTTGCCAGCATATTTCTTTTTCTCTGCAACCCACTGCTAAATTGTGCTTCCTAGATGTTTTTATAAAATCACTGAATCAAATCTAACTCTGATTACATCAGAGAAGGCCAGGTACCCTACACCATAACAGGGGGTATGAAATTTGACTTGTCTACTTAAAGATCACCAAAATCTGATAACAAGGTCAATTAGGTCCCTGGGTGGGATTGAACCACCAACCTTTTGGTTAATAGCCGTACATACTAACTGATTGCGCCACAGAGACACTTTGCAAAAGTTCATACTGACAAAGGCTAATAAGCATTCATCTAAAACGTTTCCTAGAAAAACTTTAAAAAGTCAATAATCTGGAGAGTTTTTGTAAGATGTTTCTTCCATCAACCAACGAAGAAACACATTGGTACTTTCCCATGATGAGTGAGTGCTTCAGGATCTCTTGCACTTACATGTGCAGCAGAGTACTGCAATGGAAGCATGCTAGGCCCATAACCCAGAGGTAGGCAGATTGAAACTATCCTCTGCTATATGCATTTTTTTTTTGTTAATTAAAGTAATCCAAAACTGGGATTGATATTTTGGCTCTTTTATTTTTACTTAAAGTACAATAACTTTTACCATTTTAATTTGTTTTAATAGTATATTGACAGTATTGTTTTCTTTCAAAAATCCACTTCATTTTCTTTACCCTATTATTAAAATGGTAATTGACAAAAACAAACTACATTGTCACCAGAAGAGCAATACAAAATGTACAAGTGATATATTAAAATCATCTTTCCAGCTTGAATTTCAATGATGCATTGGGGCAACGATTTTGTGAGAAACATCTTCACCCTTAAATAAAGATTTTCTTAATTCCTTACCTGTGTGCTAATTAGATATCACCTTGTTTTCACATTAAACAGACTTCCACATGAGAAAGCAGCAAGGATGCAGTGGCGTTAATGTTTCCTGGTGTCAACCTGTATTATTTCAGTAGACATTGAAATGAGGATGCATCTTGCTGCCTTTCCAATGAAGCAAGTTTAATTTAGTAATAGGTGAAAAACCATCCCTACAAAGGTGTTAATCAGAGACTTGGCTTTGTGGACACTTTTCAGAGAACAAATTTGTTAGCATAAAAATAAAGCCAGAAAATGAAGAGCTGTTTAATCACGCAATTTGATTTTTTTGCCAGCATATTTCTTTTTCTCTGCAACCCACTGCTAAATTGTGCTTCCTAGATGTTTTTATAAAATCACTGAATCAAATCTAACTCTGATTACATCAGAGAAGGCCAGGTACCCTACACCATAACAGGGGGTATGAAATTTGACTTGTCTACTTAAAGATCACCAAAATCTGATAACAAGGTCAATTAGGTCCCTGGGTGGGATTGAACCTCAACGCAACATCAGCAGGGGGCCCTGGCCTCATCACCATCCCAGGTCTTTCTCATGTATGTATCATGTATGTGTGTGTGATATATGTATGAATCATATATGTTTGTGATATATATATATATATATATATATTCCATAGACAAAAAACCTTACGGTTTCACATGTCCCATTAAGGCTTCTTAGACATGATCGAAATTTCAGAAGCCTGTTGTAACTCTTCCACTCAAACTCCAAAAAGCAATGAAATTCCGATCATTAAGGCTGACGCCTTAATGGACGTGTTCCTTGCGCAATACAGATATGGTATGCCATCACAGCCTGTGGGTAAGTGCAGATTCAGCACTCTCACAGAGTGAGATTGCTGTCACTCACACAATGGTGGAGCTGCTAATTCACAGATTTGTGTGCTCATTGGAATACACACATGCAGTCTATGCAACTGAAGGTCTGAGCAGTTTTGTGGTGCTCCCATCCCACACAGTGCCCACAACCATCCCATTCAGTCAACACAACAAAGCCACCTTGTTACAACATCCTTCTAACTCCATACATCCATCTCACTTAGTATACACATTTAGCTCCCTCAAACATCTTGGTTAATTGCTAAACTATAATACCCCATCTACGGTCTATGCATCTACACTTACTTCCCCTATACACCACCATGCTGCCCGGTCTTCCCCAATCCCTACTGCTGTGTTCTCCCATCTGTGCTAGTCTGTACTAACTTATCTGTACCATCTGTCTTTCCCCACCTGTGCATTGTCTGTACCACCGTTTCCTTCTCTCTGTGCTGCTCAGTGTTTCCTTCTTCAACGTCACTCCGCCTCCTCCAGTACATGGCACACTGTCTTCTCTCCCATCTGCACCAGTTTTCTACCCATCCATGCCAGTGTTTTCAACCCATCTGCACCATTTCCCCCATCTGCACCGCTCTGTCTCCCTTCCCATACTTGCTGCTTAATCTACCCCCTATCCACACCACTCTTACCCTATTCATGTAGCTGACATCCTGAAGGTAAATTTAGTGGATCCTGCACTCTTGGCAGGGGGATAACCGCCACAGCCCACCCCCCAGTGGTCCGGAAACGCCTCCGTTGTGCAGACCATGCCCTGCCAATGGCATTCTAACGCTGTTTGCACGCCCCCCTCCTTCCCCGCAACCACCTCTGCCTATCAATCAGGCAGGGTGATAGCATCTCACTGGGCTCCTGGGGTACGCACGCGCAGTGCGGCCATTGCACGTGCGTACCTCACAAACTAATTCAGACTTCAATCGCTGCTGCTGCTGCGGTCTGAATTACCCCCTGTGTTTCTCTGTCCCCCCCATTAGTGCTGCTTAGTGTTCCCTCTATCCACACACTTCTGTTCCCCCATCCACACCGCTCTCCTCCCTCCAATCAACAACACTCTTACCTCATCTGAGCAGCTTTGTCTTCCGCTCAGACCTTCAGTTGCATAGACTGCATGTGTGTATTCCAATGAGCACACAAATCTGTGAATTAGCAGCTCCACCATTGTGTGAGTGACAGCAATCTCACTCTGTGAGAGTGCTGAATCTGCACTTACCCACAGGCTGTGATGGCATACCATATCTGTATTGCGCAAGGAACACGTCCATTAAGGCGTCAGCCTTAATGATTGGAATTTCATTGCTTTTTGGAGTTTGAGTGGAAGAGTTACAACAGGTTTCTGAAATTTCGATCATGTCTAAGAAGCCTTAATGGGACATGTGAAACCGTAAGGTTTTTTGTCTATGGAATTTCATCGCTTTTTTTAAATTTATTTTTTTTATTCAGAAATGTAAAATTTCACTTAAAGAATAAACATTTGATTTTTTAAATGTTTAATGAAAATGTTCGTATAACATCACTGTTCTGTGCAAAATTATTTTATTAACCAAACCAAATTGTTTAAGGTCCGTACACACTTAACGATTTAATGAGCGACGTCGCTCATTTTATCGTTAAGTGTGTATGCAGCCAGCGACAAACGATGCGCGGCCCCGCGGGTCGGCAACAATCTTCGCTGTCGGTAGGGCATGCAGGAAGGATGTGGACTGTCGTCCACGACCTTCATGCAGGGCTGGCGGGGGCGTGACGTCACTGAGCGATATGAGCGGTCATATCGCTCAGTGTGTACAGTCGGCCGCCGGCCGGCCCGGGAGGGGAAACATTAGACGATGTAGCTCACAGAGCGACATCGTTTAATGTGTACGGGCCTTTAGACTTTGGTCAAAATATTTTGCTGCCTTTGCAGCTGATGCAGGGAGGGGATAGGCGGCAGCAGCCTATAACTGAGGCTGGAGGTAGGCGTGAAATGCATTGCTTGTACGTGTGAGTGCGTGGTGTCAGGTGCTGCGCGTGTATATGTGTGTGTGTGTCAGGTGCTGCCTGTGTATGTGTGTGTCAGCTCCTGTGTGTATGTGTGTGTCAGGTGCTGCGTGTATATATGAGTGTGTCTGATGGTGCGTGTGTATGCGTCAGCTGCCGCGTGCGTGTGTGTGTGTGTGTGTGTGTGTGTGTGTGTGTGTGTCAGGTGTTGCGGGTGTATATGTGTGTGAGTATCAGGTGCTCCGCGTGTGTACAAGTGTATGTCTGGTGCTGTGCATGAATACGTATGTCTGTGTCAGGTGATGCGCGTGTACATGAGTGTGCGTCAGGTGCTGCGCGTGTACATGAGTGTGCATTAGGTGCTGCGCGTGTACATGAGTGTGCGTCAGGTGCTGCGTGTGTACATGAGTGTGCGTCAGGTGCTGCGCGTGTACATGTGTGTGCGTCAGGTGCTGCGCGTGTACATGTGTATACCTCAGGTGCTGCACGTGTCTATGTGTGTGTGAGTAAGGCACTGCGTGTGTATGTGTGTGTCTGATGGTGTGCGTGTATATGCATGTGTCAGGTGCTGCGTGTATATGCATGTGTCAGGTGCTGCGTGTATATGCATGTGTCAGGTGCTGCGTGTATATGCATGTGTCAGGTGCTGCGTGTATATGCATGTGTCAGGTGCTGCGTGTATATGCATGTGTCAGGTGCTGCATGTTTATTTTATTGTGTATAATGGTACGTGTGTGTGTCAGGTGCCGCACGTGTATGTGTGTGTGTGTCAGGTGTTGCGCGTGTATGTGTGGGTCAGGTGCTGCATGTTTATTTTATTGTGTCTGATGCTACGTGTGTGTGTGTCAGGTGCCGCACGTGTATGTGTGTGTGTCAGGTGTTGCGCGTGTATGTGTGTGTCAGGTGCCGCGCGTGTATGTGTGTGTCAGGTGCCGTTCCCCTTCTTCCCATCCCAGCTCTCTCTGTAGAATACAGCTCTGCACCCAGAGAGAGGGAAAGACTAGGGGGCTGATCACTGCACTGCTCACTTTTTGGTCATGAGTTCGGCCTCCTGTTTCTTCCAGTGCTGTGTTCCTGCAGCCTAGCCCTCCCTGTTGTGCCAGAGAATCAGCCCTTCCTTCCCCTGACAGAGAGAGAGAGCCCGAGGCAGATACACTCTTCCCGTAGCTGGCCTACCCCCAGTACTTCAGCACTGGCCATGCGGCAGTCAACAAAGGAGACCAGCAGGGGGTTCTGGCAGCATCAGCTGTGGCCGCAGCTGGATCGGGGAGGCCTGCAGTGTCTGAGGTGGGCAACACTTCCTCCGCCGCTGTCACCTTCCCCTGCCGGAGAGAAAGCCAGAGACATACCCTTCCCGCAGCTGGGATACCCCTAGTACCTCAGCGCTGGACAGGCAGAAGTCTATGGAGGGGACCGGCAGGGGTTTCGGGCCGCAGCAGTAGCAGCGGCCGCAGTCAGATCAGGGAGGCCTGCAGGGTCAGAACTGGGCAGCACTTCCACCAACACTGTCACCTCTGTGCTGGGCATGTACACCAGTCCGTACGGACGGAGGTGTCCACAACAGGCAGCAGTATAATGAGTCAGACAAACTCATTACACGCTGCCCACTGCTGCGCCGCATGCCCTCGATGGAGGAAGCCTAGATGCGGTCCCCAGCGGCAGCGAGGGAGAAGGGTGATCACATCACCCTTCAACCCGGCACCTCACAATCAGCTGGGGATCTGCAGTAGCTTCATCTCTCTCTTTCTCTCCCTCTCTGACAGCACAGCAGCCCCTCTGGGTCCCATGTAGCTCTGCCCCCCTGCTCACAGTTCACTCGGCCTCTCCTGATTAAAAAGAAAATAAGAGCCTGACCTGCTGCTCAGATGCGAGGAGGGGACGGGCGGTAGGTCCTCTGTGAGTACACTACACAGTCAAAATTAACTCTGACTCCTCACAACAGTGTGGACTGCAGGCGACGTCAGATGCCAATTTGGGTGTGCTTGCCGCACTACCTGCCCATCAAGCCCAACGTGGCATTTTGTATTAGGAACCCTATAACAGCATTCCGACATCCCTCCCTATGACGCTGCCATCCATACACTGCCGCTCTCATACATCCGTACACCGCCACTCTCATACATCCGCACACTGCCGCTCTCACACAACTGTACACTGTTGCTCTCATACATCCATACACTGCCGCTCTCATACATCCGTACAACCCCGCTCTCATACATCCGTACAACCCCGCACTCTTACAGCCGCCCCAGAGATATCAGTGTACTGGGCCCCGAGATTTCTGTTGCTGGCCCTGACCCTCAGGGGCGTATCTACCCCTTGGCCAGGGGTGATATGGAGATAGTGGTTGACTGAGGCAGGGGTGACAGAGATAGTGGGTGACTAAAGCAGGGGTGACTGGTATAGTGGGTGACTGAGGCAGGGGTCGCAGGTATAGTGGTTAACTGAGGCAGCGGTGACTGGGAGATAGTGGGTAACTGGGGCAGGGGTGACAGGGAAAGTGTGTGACTCAGGCAGGGGTGATAGGGAGATAGTGGGCAGCAGATCACTGCCTCGCTGACAGCAGCACATCCCTGCTTCACTGACAGCAGCACATACCTGCCTCACTTATAGCAGCACATCCCTGCCTCACTGGCAGCAGCAGATCCCTGCCTCACTGGCAGCAGCAGATCACTGCTTCACTGACAGCAGCACATCCCTGCCTCACTGGCAGCAGCAGATCCCTGCCTTACTGACAGCTGTATTCAGACCTGATCTCTGCTGTGCATATTCACACAACAGGAGATCAGGTCTGAAGTGTGTGTGTGTGTGCTGGTGCCGCAGTGCACCGGCACATGCCAGAGATGCGATCAGCATCTCTGCCCAGTGAGCGCCTCTGCCAACACATACTTATCTTGCATATGAGATCTCTTGATCATGAAGATAGTTCTCACAGGGTGAGGTTCATCCATTACATTTTAAAGTAGGAAGGTACAAATTACATATTCAAATTACATATATGTGCTGGATTCAAATATTTTCCCCCCTTCCTTTCTCAATTGTGCCCATCAGCAGCTATTCTAATGTTGCTGCCAATGGGTGTGACACATTCATTTCTTCTGTGGGGTACACTGGACTCCACAAGGATTCACATTGTGGTGTAGAGTAGGATCTTGATCTGAGGCACCAACAGGCTCAAAGCTTTTGACTGTTCCCAAGATGCTCAGCGCCCCCTGCTCTATAACCTCGCTTCCATGAACAGGGAGCTCAGTTTGTAGTTGGTGCCTTCAGTAGCAGGACACTTAACAGGGGGCTGCCTCAGGCAGCCTATACTTAGCTATTAATTTTGACAAGAAAAGAAGAACTTTTTTTATAAGAATGTACAAGGGCTGCAGCAGGCTAGGTCTAATAGACATCTTTACTGCAGCTCCGTCACTCCCAGCGGCGCAGTATACTCCCGTGCCCTGGTTGCTGGGTCACTGCAGCGGAGGCTCCGGTTTCTTCCTAAGGTCAGTCACACACACACCGCCCTCCGGGATCACGAGGCCGCTGATGAAAGGGAGGTAAGGGGCTTCTGTGCCCACACTATACCGTGATCCAGCATGGCTGTAGGGGGCGGGCCGTGTGCGCACTGGCGTGGACACTGATTACTGGGCAGCCGCTCCACTAGCCACCAGGGACAGTTAAGGAGCACAGCTCTGGGGTTTTTTCTCCTATATTAACCCCATTTTGTACTACCCGCAGTGCATTGTGATAGGTAATGGGGCCTGATTCAGGTTGGATCGCAATCAAACTGCAAAAACTGCTAAGAGCATACGCATCCGCCTGCATTTTCTGCGGCACCCCGCAGATAATGCGATCACCTCTGCCTGTGAATCGGTGAAGGGGGGGGGGGAGGGGGGTCAACAACACTCCATTTCCATGCTAACAAATTTGTTCTCTGAAAAGTGTCCACAAAGCACAGCTCTGGGGGGTTTTCTCCTATATTAACCCCATTTTGTACTACCTGCAGTGCATTGTGATAGGTAATAGAGCCTGATTCAGGTTGGATTGCAATCACAATAAGCAATCCAACTGCAAAAATTGCTAAGAGCATACGCATGCGCCTGCATTTTCTGTGACTGTCAATCGGTGCGGGGGGGGGTCAGCAACACTCCATTTCAAAGTCGGAGATGGAGCGGTGCGGGGGCAGGGCTTCAACGGAGAAACAGGAGGCGTGGTCAGAGCGGCTGCATGACATCACATGCAGCCGTTGCGATCACAAAAATGGTGGCGGCTTCCTGCGCACACGTACAGTCTGCACCAACAGGAGGCTAACCCATTTTTTATGATCACGCTGAACTGCACTGAGACTGCAATTTCAGCGTGGTCAAGAAGGGAGGCGGCATGCTGGGTGGCCATGCCCTGTGATGGGTGGCCCCAGCATGCGAACCAAAGGATTGCAAATTCTGTTACTTAGCAGAATTTGCAATCCTTACTGAATTAGGCCATTGATTACAAAATTGTAAACAATATTTGAAGTTTTTCTTCAGGGACTAACACAAAAGATGCTTGGGGCTACTAACACATGGGTAAGCCACGTAAAGCTTCCCATGGGTCAGTGGCATCACAACGGGGTTGCGGCACACACCCGAGTGTCACCCGCCAAGTGGGGTGACACCAAAGTGCCGGCTCTTCTTCAGTGACAGAATATGGGTGTTTCACTGTGACATTACGTGCAACACCCAGTTTCTGTCACTGTGCAGGAGCCAGCACCACTCACACACTAGTCCCCGGGTACAGCCCCCAACCCCCAGGATACCCGCAGCAACAAAATGGTGATTCAGGCCACGCCCCTACCTATGAGACCATGCCTCCTTTTTACCATTGCGCTGCTTATCTGCGCGCACTGCATTACAATCTCCCTCGCCGCCTCTCTGGGTGTCACCAGTGATAGTGACACCTCTGCCATGCTTGTAGCAGCTGGTCCTAAGATCTACGCCTCCAGCCCTGAGTGTTTTCCCTTGTGACTTGTTGATCATCATAGCGAAGCAGATGCTTACAGAAAACTGCAGGGGTTTAGATTGAAAAGAAAAACATTGACGAACCCATCATTTCAGCGACAGGGTCTGCCACACGACTGACTGAAATGACTGGTTGGTTTGGGCCCCCACCAAAAAAGAATCAATCAATCTCTCCTTGCACAAACTGGCTCTACAGAGGCAAGATGTCCACCTCATCATCCTCCGATTCCTCACCCCTTTCACTGTGTACATCCCCCTCCTCACAGATTATTAATTCGTCCCCACTGGAATCCACCATCTCAGATCCCTGTGTACTTTCTGGAGGCAATTGCTGGTGAATGTCTCCACGGAGGAATTGATTATAATTAATTTTGATGATCATCATCTTCTCCACATTTTCTGGAAGTAACCTCGTACGCCGATTGCTGACAAGGTGAGCGGCCGCACTAAACACTCTTTCGGAGTACACACTGGAGGGAGGGCAACTTAGGTAGAATAAAGCCAGTTTGTGCAAGGGCCTCCAAATTGCCTCTTTTTCTCCACCATTCTTTCAAAGGTGACAGAATCATATGCAGTGACAGTAGACGACATGTCAGTAATCGTTGCCAGGTCCTTCAGTCTGGACCAGATGTCAGCACTCACTCCAGACTGCCCTGCATCACCGCCAGCGGGTGGGCTCGGAATTCTTAGCCTTTTCCTCGCACCCCCAGTTGCGGGAGAATGTGAAGGAGGAGCTGTTGACGGGTCACGTTCCGCTTGACTTGACAATTTTCTCACCAGCAGGTCTTTGAACCTCTGCAGACTTGTGTCTGCCGGAAAGAGAGATACAATGTAGGTTTTAAATCTAGGATCGAGCACGGCGGCCAAAATGTAGTGCTCTGATTTCAACAGATTGAATCCTGGTTAAGCAAATTAAGGGCTCCATCCACAAGTCCCACATGCCTAGTTGAATCACTCTGTTTTAGCTCCTCCTTCAATGTCTCCAGCTTCTTCTGCAAAAGCATGATGAGGGGAATGACCTGACTCAGGCTGGCAGTGTCTGAACTGACTTCACGTGTGGAAAGTTCAAAGGGTTGCAGAACCTTGCACAACGTTGAAATCATTCTCCACTGCGCTTGAGTCAGGTGCATTCCCCCTCCTTTGCCTATATCGTGGGCAGATGTATAGGCTTGAATGGCCTTTTGCTGCTCCTCCATCCTCTGAAGCATATAGAGGGTTGAATTCCACCTCGTTACCACCTCTTGCTTCAGATGATGGCAGGGCAGGTTCAGGAATGTTTGGTGGTGCTCCAGTCTTCGGCATGCGGTGGCTGAAGGCAGAAAGTGGCCCGCAATTCTTCGGGCCACCGACAACATCTCTTGCACGCCCCTGTCGTTTTTTAAATAATTCTGCACCACCAAGTTCAATGTATGTGCAAAACATGGGACGTGCTGGAATTTGCCCAGATGTAATGCACGCACAATATTGGTGGCGTTGTCCGATGTCACAAATCCCCAGGAGAGTTCAATTGGGGTAAGCCATTCTGCGATGATGTTCCTCAGTTTCCGTAAGAGGTTGTCAGCTGTGTGCCTCTTATGGAAAGCGGTGATACAAAGCGTAGCCTGCCTAGGAACGAGTTGGCAATTGCGAGATGCTGCTACTGGTGCCGCCGCTGCTGTTCTTGCTGCGGGAGGCAATACATCTACCCAGTGGGCTGTCACAGTCATATAGTCCTGAGTCTGCCCTGCTCCACTTAACCACAGACAAGTGGACATTGGGTACAACTGCATTTTTTAGGACACTGGTGACTCTTTTTCTGAGGTCTGTGTACATTTTCGGTATCGCCTGCCTAGAGAAATGGAACCTAGAGGGTATTTGGTACCGGGGACAAAGTACCTCAATCAAGTCTCTAGTTGCCTCTAAATTAACGATGGATACCGGAACCACGTTTCTCACCACCCAGACCTGAGTTATCCGCTTTGCAGCAGGATGACTGCTGTGATATTTCATCTTCCTCGCAAAGGACTGTTGGACAGTCAATTGTTTACTGGAAGAAGTACAAGTGGTCTTCCGACTTCCCCTCTGGGATGACGATCGACTCCCAGCAGCAACAACAGCAGCGCCAGCAGCAGTAGGCGTTACACTCAAGGATGCATCGGAGGAATCCCAGGCAGGAGAGGACTCGTCAGACTTGCCAGTGACATGGCCTGCAGGACTATTGGCTCTCCTGTCTAAGGAGGAAATTGACACTGAGGGAGTAGGTGGTGTGGTTTGCAGGAGCTTGGTTACAAGAGGAAGGGATTTAGTGGTTAGTGGACTGCTTCCGCTGTCATCCAAAGTTTTTGAACTTGTCACTGACTTATGATGAATGCGCTGCAGGTGACGTATAAGGGAGGATGTTCCGAGGTGGTTAACGTCCTTATCCCTACTTATTACAGCTTGACAAAGGCAACACACGGCTTGACACCTGTTGTCCGCATTTGTGTACAGGATGCATACCTTCATGTCCCCATTTATCCACCTCATCAGGCGTAACTCAGATTTGCGGTACAGGACTGTCATTGCCAATTTCAGACGTTGCTGTTTGGTCTCTCCATGGCCCTGAGAATTTTCACCAAGGTAATGGCGGAAATGATGGTGCTCCTGTGCAAGCAAGGTGTCACAATTATCCCGTACTTGGGCGATCTCATAAAAGCGAGATCAAGAGAGCAGTTGCTGAACAGCGTATCACTTTCACTGAAAGTGTTACAGCAACACGGCTGGATTTTCAATATCCCGAAGTCGCAGTTGATTCCTACTACTCGTCTGTCTTTCTTGGGCATGATTCTGGACACAGACCAGAAGAGGGTTTATCTCCTGATAGAAAAGGCCCAGGAACTCATGACTCTTGTCAGGAACCTATTGAAACCAAAACAGGTGTCAGTGCATCACTGCACTCGAGTCCTGGGAAAGATGGTGGCATCATACGAGGCCATTCCATTCGGCAGGTTCCATGCGAGGACTTTCCAATGGGACCTACTGGACAAGTGGTCCGGGTCACATTTACAGATGCATTGGTTGATCACCCTGTCCCCCAGGGTCAGGGTATCACTCTTGTGGTGGCTGCAGAGTGCTCACCTTCTCGAGGGACGCAGATTCAGCATTCAGGGCTGGATCCTGGTGACCACAGACGCAAGCCTCCAAGTTTGGGGAGCAGTCACACAGGGAAGAAATTTCCAAGGTCTTTGGTCAAGTCAAGAGATTTGTCTTCACATCAACATCCTGGAACTAAGGGCCATATACAATGCCCTACGTCAAGCGGAGACCTTACTTTGCGACCAACCGGTTCTGATCCAGTCAGACAACGTCACCGCAGTGGCTCATGTAAACCGCCAAGGCGGCACAAGAAGCAGAGTGGCGATGGCACAAGCCACCAGAATTCTTCGCTGGGTGGAGAATCACGCAAGCGCACTGTCAGCAGTGTTCATTCCGGGAGTGGACAACTGGGAAGCAGACATCCTCAGCAGACACGACCTACATCCGGGAGAGTGGGGACTTCATCAGGAAGTCTTTGCACAGATTACAAGTCGGTGGGAACTGCCACAGATAGACATGATGCCGTCCCGGCTCAGCAAAAAGCTACAGAGGTATTGCGCAAGGTCAAGAGACCCTCAGGCAGTAGCTGTAGACGCCCTAGTGACACCGTGGGTGTTCCAGTCGGTCTATGTATTTCCTCCTCTTCCTCTCATACCCAAGGTGTTGAGGATAATAAGACAAAGAGGAGTGAGAACAATCCTCATTGTTCCAGATTGGCCACGGAGGACCTGGTATCCGGATCTGCAGGAAATGCTCACAGAAGATCTGTGGCCTCTCCCTCTAAGACAGGACCTGTTGCATCAGGGGCCCTGTCTGTTCCAAGACTTACCGCGGCTGCGTTTGACGGCATGGCGGTTGAATGCCGGATCCTAGCATTCCGGTTGAGGTCATCCCTACGCTGATAAAGGCTAGGAAGGATGTAACGTTAAAACATTACACCGTATATGGCGAAATTATGTTTCTTGGTGTGAGGCCAGGAATGCTCCTACGGAAGAATTCCATCTGGGCCGTTTCCTTCACTTCCTACAAACTGGAGTGAATTTGGGCCTAAAATTAGGCTCTATTAAGGTCCAGATTTCGGCCTTATCCATTTTCTTTCAAAAAGAATTGGCTTCTCTTCCAGAAGTTCAGACTTTTGTAAAAGGAGTGCTGCATATTCAGCCTCCTTTTGTGCCTCCGGTGGCACCTTGGGACCTTAACGTGGTGTTAAGTTTTCTAAAATTACACTGGTTTGAACCACTTAAAACAGTGGAGTTAAAATATCTCACATGGAAGGTGGTCATGTTATTAGCCTTGGCTTCGGCTAGGCGAGTGTCGGAATTAGCGGCTTTGTCACATAAAAGCCCATATTTGGTATTCCATGTGGATAGAGCGGAATTGCAGACCCGTCCTCAATTCCTACCAAAAGTGGTCTCATCTTTTCATATGAACCAACCTATTGTGGTGCCTGTGGCTACGCGTGACTTGGAGGATTCCGAGTTACTTGATGTGGTTAGGGCTTTGAAAATTTACGTGGCCAGGACGGCTAGAGTCAGGAAAACTGAAGCGCTGTTTGTCCTGTATGCAACCAACAAGATTGGTGCCCCTGCTTCAAAGCAGGCTATTGCTCGCCGGATTTGTAACACGATTCAGCAAGCGCATTCTATGGCTGGATTGCAGTTACTGAAATCGGTCAAGGCCCATTCCACGAGGAAAGCGGGCTCTTCTTGGGCAGCTGCCCGAGGGGTCTCGGCACTACAGCTGTGTCAAGCTGCTACTTGGTCGGGTTCACACACCTTTGCAAAATACTATAAGTTTGATACCCTGGCTGAGGAGGAACTCATGTTTGCTCAATCGGTGCTGCAGGGTCATCCGCACTCTCCCGCCCGTTTTGGAGCATTGGTATAATCCCCATGGTCCTTACGGAGTCCCCAGCATCCTCTAGGACGTTAGAGAAAATAAGATTTTAAACCTACTGGTAAATCTTTTTCTCGTAGTCCGTAGAGGATGCTGGGCGCCCGTCCCAAGTGCGGACTACTTCTGCAATACTTGTATATAGTTATTGCTTCAATAAGGGTTATGTTATAGTTGCATCGGTCCTGCACTGATGCTATGTTGTTTTTTCATACTGATAACTGGGTAGTTTATCACAAGTTATACGGTGTGATTGGTGTGGCTGGTATGAATCTTGCCCTGGATTAACAAAATCCTTTCCTCATACTGTCCGTCTCCTCTGGGCACAGTTTCTCTAACTGTGGCATAGAGGGAGGAGCCAGTGCACACCCAGAACTAAAGTCTTTCTTAAAGTGCCCATGTCTCCTGTGGAGCCCGTCTATCCCCATGGTCCTTACGGAGTCCCCAGCATCCTCTACGGACTACGAGAAAAAGATTTACCGGTAGGTTTAAAATCTTATTTTCTACTTTATTCTTTTCTATCCTAGTTTATTACGACCAACTCTCATCCAAGGAGTTTGATATTCTACTACCTGCATGCAATTTAAATTGCTTAAATTGTTTATATGGTTGATTTGTCCTTCACAATCCATAATCTGCAACTTGGATGTACTTGTGTCATTGAAAATCTTATAATAAAAATGTATATACAGATACTCAACCTGTATATTGAAAAAAAAAAGTTATAAGACATATGCATTCAATATTTGAAGAAACAAAATAAAATAAAGCTATCTATTGGGTTTCACTAACAAGCACATTGGAAGACTTGACTACTGTTAAAAGACATGCATTACATGGTATAGAGCCACAAACCACAATGTAGTAAAATAAAAACAAACTTACATGTGTATCAAACCTATGTGAGGCTTACATTGATAGTGCAAGATCAACACTCTATCAACTGTGCAAACTAGACTGCACATAAATGCCATAAATGTCACGCAGCCGTCACGGCCCGCCCCCATACGGTCCGGTCATGTCTGCGTTGTCCTGACTGTGCCCCCAAAATGGCGGCACAACGCCGCTGGCCCGACTCCTCCTGCCCAGTGACCGCCTCTGCCTGTCAATCAGGCAGAGGCGCTCACTGGGCAGAGATGCTGATCGCATCTCTGGCATGTGCCGGTGCACTGCGGCACCAGCACACACGCACTTCAGACCTGATCTCCTGTTGTGTGAATATGCACAGCAGGGATCAGGTCTGAATTAGGCCCTATATACAGCTGTCAGTAAGGCAGGGATGTGCTGCTGCCAGTGAGGCAGGGATGTGCTGCTGGTAGTGAAGCAGTGATGTGCTGCTGTCAGCGAAGCAGTGCTGTGCTGCTGTCAGCGAGACAGGGATGTGCTGCTGTCAGCGAGGCAGGGATGTGCTGCTGTCAGCGAAGCAGGGATGTGCTGCTGTCAGCGAAGCAGGGATGTGCTGCTGTCAGCGAGGCAGGGATGTGCTGCTGTCAGCGAGGCAGGGATGTGCTGCTGTCAGCGAAGCAGGGATGTGCTGCTGTCAGTGAAGCAGGGATGTGCTGCTGTCAGCGAGGCCGGGATGTGCTGCTGTCAGCGAGGCAGGGATGTGCTGCTGTCAGCGAGGCAGGGATGTGCTGCTATAAGTGAGGTAGGGATGTGCTGCTGTCATTGAAGCAGGAATGTGCTGCTGCAGTGAGGCAGAGATATGCAGCCCACTATCTCCCTATCACCCCTGCCTGAGTCACACACTTTCCCTGTCACCCCTGCCTCAGTTACCCACTATCTCCCAGTCACCGCTGCCTCAGTCAACCACTATATCTGCGATCCCTGCCTCAGTCACCCACTATACCAGTCACCCCTGCTTTAGTCACCCACTGTCACCCTATCACCCCTGCTTCAGTCACCCACTATCCCTGTCAACCCTGCCTCAGTCACCCACTATCTCCCAGTCACCCCTGCCTCAGTCAGCCACTATCCCTGTCACCCCTGCCTCAGTCTCTTACTGTCCCTGTCACCCCTGCCACAGTCATCCACTATCTCCCTATCACCCCTGCCTTAGTCATTTATTATACCTGTCACCCACTTTCTTCCCATACTTACCCAACCCCTTCCTATCACCCCTCCCTCAGTAACCCACTATCTCCCTGTCACCCACTATCTCCCAGTCACCCCGGCCTCAGTCACCCACTATCTCCCACTCATACATGCTTCAGTCACCCACTATCTCCCAGTCATCCCTGCCTCAGTCACCTACTGACACCAGTGCAGACATTTCTGCTGCGGCCTCTCCACTCTCCAGCGTGAACGTCCTGACGACTGAGGAAATCCGCTTCCTAGTTGAGGACTCCGGGAATGAACACTGCCGATATTGCTGTCAGATGACTTTCTACCCAACGGAGGATTTTTGATACTTCCAGCTTTGCCATGCAGTTTCGAGTGCCGCCTTGATGATTTGTGTACACTACCGTGGTGGCGTTGTCAGATTGTACTTGAACAGGTCTGTTCTGTACTAGAGGCAGGGCCAGTGTCAATTAATTGAACACTGCCTGCAATTCCAGAATGTATATCAGGAGGAGAGATTCCTCCCTGGTCCACCGACCCTGGAGAAAGTGTTGCTCCAACACCATGGCCCAGCCCAAAAGACTGGCATCCATTGTCAGGAGGACACAGTTGGAGATCTAGAAGGGATGGCCCCTGCTCAACTGTTGGTCCTGTAGCCACCAGCTCAGTGTCAGACGAACCTCCGGAGTCAAGGAGATCATTTGAGACATCATCCGATGAGGCAGGCCGTCCCACTTGGAGAGGATTAACCTCTGCAGAGGGCGGTAATGAAATTGAGCGTACTCTACCATATCGAAAGCCGACACCATGAGGTCTAGTACTTGCATCGCTGTGTGTATCAACACTCTTGGGCGAGAGAGGACGATACTGTCCTGAATTTTCAGGACTTTCTCTGGAGACAGAAACAATTGTTGGCTGTGTGTGTCCAGCAGTGCCCCTAGGTGCACAATGTTCCGAGCAGGGACCAGCGAGGACTTTTTTCAGTTGATGAGCCACCCGTGGACTTTTAGGAATTGGACCGCCAGTTCCAGATAACTGTGGAGAACCTCTTGGGAGTTCACCAGGATCAGCAAGTCGTCCAGATTTGGCAGGATCCTGATTCTCTGATGGTGAAGGGTCGTCATCACGGCCATGACCTTGGTGAATATCCGAGGTGCCGTGGCCAAACCAGAAGGCAGGACTTGAAATCCAAAAACAAACCAGGCACAACACTGCTTAGCTTCCATCATCAGATGAGATTGGACCAGTGGCGTAACTACTGCCCCCGCAGTCCTCGTGGTGGCTTGGGGGCGAGGGGCTGCGGGGGCGCCACTGATTTACAGCAGACTGACATGCGGACGAGCGTCCGCATGTCAGTCTGCAGTCTCCTTCCCTCCGCCGCTTTTTGGAGGGACACGGAGGGCACACAGCGCGCCTCCCTGTGTCCCTCCTGCTGCATCATCTCCGGCGGCCGCGGGTCTAATAGGGGGAAGTGCCGTCCGTGAGCTCTAATTGGCTCACGAACTGGCACTTCCCCCTATTAGACCCGCGGCCGCCGGAGATGATGCAGCAGGAGGGACACAGGAGAGACGAGCTGTGCCCTCCGTGTCCCTCCAAAAAGCGACGGCAGGGGGGGGGGTAAATATCTGGCACTGGGGGCATATATGGCACGGGGGGAGGGAGGAATATCTGGCACTGGGGCATTTCTGGCACTGGGGGGAATATCTGGCACTGGGGGCATATCTGGCACTGGGGGGGATATCTGGCACTGGGGCATATATGGCACTGGGGGGGAATATCTGGCACTGGGGGCATATATGGCACTGGGGGGGGGTATCTGGCACTGGGGGCATATATGGCACGGGGGGCATATATGGCACTGGGGGGGAATATCTGGCACTGGGGGCATATGTGTACCTGGCACATGGGGACGACGACTATATTTGGCACTGGGGCATGTAAGTACCTGGCACCGTGGGGGAATATCTGGCACTGGGGACATATGTGGCACTGGGAGCACAGCCCTAGCAACAAGGACTACCTCCTAGCAACGAGCATGACACCCAGTGCATGAAACATCTGGCAACGAGCATGACACCCAGTGCATGAAACACCTGGCAACGAGCATGACACCCAGTGCATGAAACCCCTGGCAACGAGCATGACACCCTGAGCATGAAAACCCCTGGCACCGTGCATGGAACCAAGAGCATGAAACCCCTGGCAACGAGCATGACACCCAGTGCATGAAACCCCTGACAACGAGCAGGTAATTGAAAAGTAATTAGAAGCCTTACTGTAGGACTTAATGTGTAATGGGCATTACGGTGTGTGGCATAATGTATCACGGACATTGCGGTGTGTGTCATAATGTGTCGCAGGCATTACGGTGTATGGTATACTATATCGCGGGCATTGTGATATGTGGTATAATGTCTCAGGGTCATTGCAGTGTGTGGCATAATGTATCACGGACATTGCGGTGTGTGTCATAATGTGTCAGGCATTACGGTGTGTGGTATACTATATCACGGGCATTGTGGTCAGTGGCGGTTCTTGCCACGGGCAAGCAGGACTTTTGCCCGGGGCGCCGCCTTCCGGAGGGCGCTGGCGCCATCCGGAGGGCGCCGCACCGTGGCAAGATCCGCCACTGCTGCCCGCTGTGTCCCCCGTCCGCCTCCGCTGCCCGCTGCCGTCCCCGTCCTCGGCGCCTCCTGTGAAGGGAACTAGACGCTATGCGTCTAGTTTCCCTTCGTGGAGAGTAACTGCTGAGCGGTGCGCGATGACGTCATCGCGCACCGCACAGCAAAGGTCCTCTCCACGAAGGGAACTAGACGCATAGCGTCTAGTTTCTCTTCGTGGAGAGGACCTTTTGCTGTGCGGTGCACGATGACGTCATCGCGCACCGCTCAGCATTCAAGCGGCGCTTTCAATGTACAGGGGGCGTGACTCACCACGCCCCCTGTATTAGGCCACGCCCTTTCCTGCCCGGGGCGCTCTGCGCCCTTGAACCGGCCCTGATTGTGGTATGTGGTATAATGTCTCAGGGTCATTGCAGTGTGGCATAATACATAACGGGCATTGCGATGTGTGGCATAGGGTATAACGGGCAGGGCATTGCGGTATGTGTCACAGGCATTACGGTGTATGGTATACTATATCACGGGCATTGTGGTATAATGTCTCAAGGTCATTGCAGTGTGTGGCATAATGTGTCACAGGCATTGTATGTGCTATAATGTATCGGGCATTGCAGTGTGTGGCATAATGTATCACGGACATTGCGGTGTGTGTCATAATGTGTCACAGACATTGTATGTGCTATAATGTATCAGGGGCATTGCAGTGTGTAGCATAATGTATAACGGGCATTGCGATTCCTGTCATAATGTGTCACAGGCATTACGGTGTGTGGCATAATGTGTCACAGACATTACGGTGTGTGGCATAATGTGTCGGGGGCATTACAGTGTGTGCATATTGTGTCGTGCATTATTGTGTGCGGCATAATGTCTAAGGGCCATTGCAGTATGTGGCATAATGTATACTGGGCATTACTATAAGGAGGAAAAATGACAAATAATGTAAGGGGCATGAATCAGGATTATTTTTCTTTCCTGTGGTGGCCAACGTATGGGCGTGCAGGTTGCAAAACTGGGGTATAAGGTAGTCTTTTCCTGCAATGCCACGCCCCTTTATGCGAAACCACGCCCACTCCAACAAAACCACGCCCCTTTTTTGACGCGCGCACCTTAGGCGCGCGCATATTTATCCCTTTCTTGCTCCCAATTATGGAGCATGAAGGGGGGGGGGCGCCGAAGAATTTTTTGGCTTGGGGGAGAAAAATTTCTAGTTACGCCACTGGATTGGACATATCCAGTGTGATGCGGCTGTAGATGATTTTTGCTGTTTCTAACTTCTACATCAATGAATAAGTTTCAAAATAGAATGCATCAAGAGAACGGTGTTGGTAGTATAAAACTACCTACAGCACCTGGTATTCCCAGGTGGTCTCACATCCAAGAACAAACCAGGCCTAAGATCAGGTGATATTGGGCATATACAGTGTGGTGTGGCTGTAGATGAGCTTAGTGGTTTCTGTTAGAGTTCTTCTACTTCTAACTACTCGTACATAAATGAATAAGCGGACGATTTATTAAACCTGGTGAAATGATAATTTGCATGGTGATAAAGTACCAGCCAATCAGCTCCTAATTGCCATGTCACAGGCTGGGTTTGAAAAATGACAGTTAGGAGCTGACTGGCTGGTACTTTATCACCTTGCACTTTATCAGTTCACCAGGCTTAATAGATCTGCCCCAATGTTTCAAAATGGAATGCATCAAGAGAACGGTGTTGGTATTGTAAAAATACACACAGCTCCTGGTATTTCCTGGTGGTCTCCCATCCAAGTACTAAAACCAGGACCAACACTGCTCAGCTTCCATGATCAGGAGAGATTGGGCAAATCCAGTGTGCTGTGGCTGTAGATGAGCTCGTGGTTTCTGTTAGAGCTCTTCTACTTCTAACTTCTGGTACATAAAAGAATATGTGTAAATATTAAATGTACAGTACCAAGAAAAGGGTGTTGGTAGTTTACCTAAAGAATCTGATAATACATGGATGGGAGACTGCTTGGTAGTAACAAAGTCCAATACTGCTTTGCTTCAAAGATCAAATGAGATTGGGCATATCCAGTGTGGTGTGGCTTTAGATAAGCTTTGTGGTTTCTGTTAGAGCTCTTCTACTTCTAACTACTGGTACATTAATGAATATGTATAAGGTTGTAGTTTATCCAATATCCCTTTACTACCTTACCTCCCCCTCCCCCTCCCCTCCCCTCCCCTCCCCTCCTTATAGCTTCCTTTGTTCTCTCCTCCTCGTGTGTGCGTTATTTGTTTTCTCATACGTCCTAGAGGATGCTGGGATCACATTAAGAACCATGGGGTATAGACGGGATCCGCAGGAGACATGGGCACTTTAAGACTTTCAAAGGGTGTGAACTGTCTCCTCCCTCTATGCCCCTCCTCCAGACTCCAGTTTTAGAATTGTGCCCAGTGAGACTGGATGCACTACAGGGGAGCTCTACTGAGTTTCTCTGAAAAGACTTATGTTAGTTTTTCTTATTTTCAGGGAGGCTGCTGGCAACAGTCTCCCTGCTCCGTGGAACTTAGGGGAGAGAAGTATGACCAACTTCTAGTGAGTTCAATGGCTCTGCTTCTGGCTGACAGGACACCATTAGCTCCTGAGGGTGCTGATCGCTGGGTACGCCTAGATGCCCACTCCCGTAGCCTGCCATCACCTCAAACTATCATACCCAGGATTCAAATCTATAACCTGTTGAATTCTAATCAAACACCCTACCCATTGAGCTACTTGATCCTGCATCTATTCTAACCTCCAAAAACAGATTCAGTTGCATTTTCCAGCGTGTTTTGTTTGCGCCTTTGCAAATGTCTTACATCGACAAACTTATTTAGTACTATTTTGCAAATAGGGTTACATTGTCGCAACATTGTGTTCCCTAATTGCTTGATTTTTTAAATGCAACAATTGATAAAGACACCTGATAATTGCTCTGTGGAGTGTTATTTTGTGTCTACTTCTTATCTACATTTAATTCCCTACCTCTAATCAAGGCATTTTTAAATGCTGGGGGCTGCCAGGACGTGAGGCCTACCTAGACTTTAGATCGGAATTTGAATGTACTTGTGAACTAACTTAATTTCCTACTTCTAAATTCATTCCTAAATTCACTACTTACATTAATCCTGTAGTTGGGCATTTTGAGCCTTCAATTGTGGGTATTTTTTTGTGTCCAGACCAGCAGCTGGTGGTGTGCATTTGCTGGAAAGGCATCGATATGCTGCATCTCCTGATGTGTGTCTCCCTCAAGTGGCTGTCAGCAAATGCATGCTAGACACCCCATTCCAAGCTGATTGTGACATCACGGAACATGCATCATAGAACAGGCATGCTAGAATATGGGTCTTCAACCTGCGACCCTCCAGCTGCTGTGGAACTACATATACCAGCATGCCCTGCCTCAGTTTTAGCATACCTTAATAGCAAAACTGTGGCAGGGCATGCTGGGATGTGTAGTTTCACAGCAGCTGGAGGGCCACAGGATGAAGACCCATGTGCTAGAGCCAAGCCGCAGGTACATTGAATGCTAGCAAGCTGAATGTTTAAATCCTTTTTGTTCCGCAGCATTCCAATGCGGAAGATTCCATGGAACCAGAGATTATTCCATTGAGAAGGACATGCTGCCTGGATGACTGCACTGTGCAAATTAAATCACGGAGCCAGTTGGCTTGTGGGTGGCTCTGGTGACTGGGTGGTTGGGTGGGCGGTGTGTCAGAGGTGGAGCACATGCAAATGAATGTGTATCATCCTGCTAGTGAGAGTGAAAACTCATGCAGGAGTGTGCCTGCTTGTCAGTGGGTTATGCACCTTGCCAGGCGTCAAATCTACATGGAGCAGCTGGAGGGGACAAGAGCAGGTTTGCAAAATATAGATAGAAGAGCATATATGCTGGCGCATTCTCCATGATTGTGTCAGCTTATGTTTTGGTGCACTGCACTTTCCTCCGCTAAGTTTTAGCCATTTTGGTTAAACGCAAGTGTAGTTGCTTCTCGCCCTTTTGGCTGTGATCTTGTATCGTGGTTGAAGAGTCTGCTGGAGGGATTGTTTTCTTCATTGACGAGAGACTGAAGATATTACAGGATGGAAGGCTTGGGAACACTATCTGTTTTTCAGTTGTGGAAGAGTTGAAAGACAGCTTTTACTTGCCAATATCTCTCTTTTGCAAAGAGCTACGCATTGGAAAATTCAGGGCTATACCGTGTAGATGAAGCACTAACAGGAGGCTTTAAAATTTTCATTCTAGTTTCCTTCGTTTGGGAGAAAAATGCAAAGGTACAAGACAGCTTTTCCTTGCCAATATCTCTCTTTTGCAAAGAGCTGCACATTGGAAAATTCAGGGCTATGCCGTGTAGATGATGGCCTAACAGGAGGCTTTAAAATTTTCTTTCTAGTGTCCTTCGTTTGGGAGAAAAATGCAAAGGTACAAGACAGCTTTTCCTTGCCAATATCTCTCTTTTGCAAAGAGCTACGCATTGGAAAATTCAGGGCTATGCCGTGTAGATGATGGCCTAACAGGAGGCTTTAAAATTTTCTTTCTAGTGTCCTTCGTTTGGGAGAAAAATGCAAAGGTACAAGACAGCTTTTCCTTGCCAATATCTCTCTTTTGCAAAGAGCTACGCATTGGAAAATTCAGGGCTATACCGTGTAGATGAAGCACTAACAGGAGGCTTTAAAATTTTCATTCTAGTGTCCTTCGTTTGGGAGAAAAATGCAAAGGTAGCTTGTGCCATCGCCACTCTGCTCCTTGTGCCGCCTTGGCGGTTTACATGAGCCACTGCGGTGACGTTGTCTGACTGGATCAGAACCGGTTGGTCGCAAAGTAAGGTCTCCGCTTGACGTAGGGCATTGTATATGGCCCCTAGTTTCAGGATGTTGATGTGAAGACAAGTCTCTTGACTTGACCAAAGACCTTGGAAATTTCTTCCCTGTGTGACTGCTCCCCAACCTTGGAGGCTTGCATCTGTGGTCACCAGGATCCAGTCCTGAATGCCGAATCTGCGTCACTCGAGAAGGTGAGCACTCTGCAGCCACCACAGGAGTGATACCCTGACCCTGGGGGACAGGGTGATCAACCAATGCATCTGTAAATGTGACCCAGACCACTTGTCCAGTAGGTCCCATTGGAAAGTATTCGCATGGAACCTGCCGAATGGAATGGCTTTGTATGATGCCACCATCTTTCCCAGGACTCGAGTGCAGTGATGCACTGACACAAGTTTTGGTTTCAATAGGTTCCTGACAAGAGTCATGAGTTCCTGGGCCTTTTCTATCGGGAGATAAACCCTCTTCTGGTCTGTGTCCAGAATCATGCCCAAGAAAGACAGACGAGTCGTAGGAACCAACTGCGACTTTGGGATATTGAAAATCCAGCCGTGTTGCTGTAACACTTTCAGTGAAAGTGATACGCTGTTCAGCAACTGCTCTCTTGATCTCGCTTTTATGAGATCGCTCAAGTACGGGATAATTGTGACACCTTGCTTGCGCAGGAAAACCATCATTTCCACCATTACCTTGGTGAAAATTCTCTGGGCCGTGGAGAGACCAAACAGCAACGTCTGAAATTGGCAATGACAGTCCTGTACCGCAAATCTGAGGTACGACTGATGAGATGGATAAATTTGGACATGAAGGTATGCATCCTGTACACAAATGCGGACAACAGGTGTCAAGCCGTGTGTTACCTTTGTCAAGCTGTAATAAGTAGGGGTAAGGACGTTAACCACCTCAGAACATCCTCCCTTATACGTCACCTGCAGCGCATTAATCATAAGTCAGTGACAAGTTCAAAAACTTTGGATGACAGCGGAAGCAGTCCACTGACCACTAAATCCCTTCCTCTTGTAACCAAGCTCCTGCAAACCACACCACCAACTCCCTCAGTGTCAATTTCCTCCTTAGACAGGAGAGCCAATAGTCCTGCAGGCCATGTCACTGGCAAGTCTGACGAGTCCTCTCCTGCCTGGGATTCCTCCGATGCATCCTTGAGTGTAACGCCTACTGCTGCTGGCGCTGCTTTTGTTGCTGCTGGGAGTCGATCGTCATCCCAGAGGGGAAGTCGGAAGACCACTTGTACTACTTCCAGTAGGCAATTGACTGTCCAACAGTCCTTTGCGAGGAAGATGAAATATCACAGCAGTCATCCTGCTGCAAAGCGGATAACTCAGGTCTTGTCAGCCTGGGTGGTGAGAAACGTGGTTCCGGTATCCATCGTTAATTCAGAGGCAACTAGAGACTTGATTGAGGTACTGTGTCCCCGGTACCAAATGCCATCTAGGTTCCATTTCTCTAGGCAGGCGATACCGAAAATGTACACAGACCTCAGAAAAAGAGTCACCAGTGTCCTAAAAAATGCAGTTGTACCCAATGTCCACTAGTCCACATGTCCGTGGTTAAGTGGAGCAGGGCAGACTCAGGACTATATGACTGTGACAGCCCACTGGGTAGATGTATTGCCTCCCGCAGCAAGAACAGCAGCGGCGGCACCAGTAGCAGCATCTCGCAAATGCCAACTCGTTCCTAGGCAGGCTACGCTTTGTATCACCGCTTTCCATAAGAGGCACACAGCTGACAACCTTTTACGGAAACTGAGGAACATCATCGCAGAATGGCTTACCCCAATTTGACTCTCCTGGGGATTTGTGACATCGGACAACGCCACCAATATTGTGCGTGCATTACATCTGGGCAAATTCCAGCACGTCCCATGTTTTGCACATACATTGAATTTGGTGGTGCAGAATTATTTAAAAAACGACAGGGGCGTGCAAGAGATGCTGTCGGTGGCCCGAAGAATTGCGGGCCACTTTCTGCATTCAGCCACCGCGTGCCGAAGACTGGAGCACCACCAAACATTCCTGAACCTGCCCTGCCATCCTCTGAAGCAAGAGGTGGTAACGAGGTGGAATTCAACCCTCTATATGCTTCAGAGGATGGAGGAGCAGCAAAAGGCCATTCAAGCCTATACATCTACCCAAGATATAGACAAAGGAGGGGGAATGCACCTGACTCAAGCGCAGTGGAGAATGATTTCAACGTTGTGCAAGGTTCTGCAATCCTTTGAACTTGCCACACGTGAAGTCAGTTCAGACACTGCCAGCCTGAGTCAGGTCATTCCCCTCATCAGGCTTTTGCAGAAGAAGCTGGAGACATTGATGGAGGAGCTAAAACAGAGCGATTCCGCTAGGCATGTGGGACTTGTGGATGGAGCCCTTAATTCGCTTAACCAGGATTCAATCTGTTGAAATCAGAGCAATAAATTTTGGCCACCGTGCTCGATCCTAGATTTAAAACCTACATTGTATCTCTCTTTCCTGCAGACACAAGTCTGCAGAGGTTCAAAGACCTGCTGGTGAGAAAATTGTCAAGTCAAGCGGAACGTGACCCGTCAACAGCTCCTCCTTCACATTCTCCCGCAACTGGGGGTGCGAGGAAAAGGCTAAGAATTCCGAGCCCACCCGCTGGCGGTGATGCAGGGCAGTCTGGAGTGAGTGCTGACATCTGGTCCGGACTGAAGGACCTGGCAACGATTACTGACATGTCGTCTACTGTCACTGCATATGATTCTGTCACCTTTGAAAGAATGGTGGAGGATTATATGAGTGACCGCATCCAGGTAGGCACGTCAGACAGTCCGTATGTATACTGGCAGGAAAAAGAGGCAATTTGGAGGCCCTTGCACAAACTGGCTTTATTCTACCTAAGTTGCCCTCCCTCCAGTGTGTACTCCAAAAGAGTGTTTAGTGCGGCCGCTCACCTTGTCAGCAATCGGCGTACGAGGTTACTTCCAGAAAATGTGGAGAAGATGATGATCATCAAAATTAATTATAATCAATTCCTCCGTGGAGACATTCACCAGCAATTGCCTCCAGAAAGTACACAGGGATCTGAGATGGTGGATTCCAGTGGGGACGAATTAATAATCTGTGAGGAGGGCGATGTACACAGTGAAAGGGGTGAGGAATCGGAGGATGATGAGGTGAACATCTTGCCTCTGTAGAGCCAGTTTGTGCAAGGAGAGATTGATTGCTTCTTTTTTGGTGGGGGTCCAAACCAACCAGTCATTTCAGTCAGCCGTGTGGCAGACCCTGTTGCTGAAATGATGGGTTCGTCAATGTTTTTCTTTTCAATCTAAGCCCCTGCAGTTTTTTGTAAGAATCTGCTTCGCTATGATGATCAACAAGTCACAAGGGCAAACACTCAGGGCTGGAGGCGTAGATCTTAGGACCAGCTGCTACAAGCATGGCAAAGGTGTCACTATCATTGGTGACACCCAGAGAGGCAGCGAGGGAGATTGTAATGCAGTGCGCGCAGATAAGCAGCGCAATGGTAAAATGGAGGCATGGTCTCATAGGTAGGGGTGTAGCCTGTTGGCCTGAATCTCCATTTTGTTGCTCCGGGTATCCCGGGGGTTGAGTGCTGCACCCGGGGACTAGTGTGTGAGTGGTGCTGGCTCCTGCACAGTGACAGAAACTGGGTGTTGCACGTAATGTCACAGTGAAACACCCATATTCTGCCACTGAAGAGGAGCCGGCACTTTGGTATCACCCCCCTTGGCGGGTGACACTCGGGTGTGGGCCGCAACCCCGTTGTGATGCCACTGACCCATGGGAAGCTTTACGTGGCTTACCCATGTGTTAGTAGCCCCAAGCATCTTTTGTGTTAGTCCCTGAAGAAAAACTTCAAATATTTACAAATACATTTTGTAATCAATGGGCCTAATTCAGTAAGGATTGCAAATTCTGCTAAGTAACAGAATTTGCAATCCTTTGGTTCGCATGCTGGGGCCACCCAGCATGCCGCCTCCCTTCTTGACCACGCTGAAATTGCAGTCGCAGTGCAGTTCAGCGTGATCATAAAAAATGGGTTAGCCTCCTGTTGGTGTAGACTGTATGTGTGCGCAGGAAGCCGCCACCATTTTTGTGATCGCAGCTGCTGCATGTGATGTCATGCAACCGCTCTGACCACGCCTCCTGTTTCTCCGTTGCCGACCCCATTTTGAAGCCCTGCCCACGCACCGCTCCATCTCCGACTTGGAAATGGAGTGTTGCTGACCCCCCCCCAGCACCGATTGACAGTCAGAGGCGATCGCATTAACTACGGGGTGCCGCAGAAAATGCAGGCGCATGCGTATGCTCTTAGCAATTTTTGCAGTTGGACTGCTTATTGCGATTGCAATCCAACCTGAATCAGGCTCTATTACCTATCACAATGCACTGCGGGTAGTACAAAATGGGGTTAATATAAGAGAAAACCCCCCAGAGCTGTGCTCCTTAACTGTCCCTGGTGGCTAGTGGAGCGGCTGCCCAGTAATCAGTGTCCACGCCAGTGCGCACATGGCCCGCCCCCTACAGCCACGCTGGATCACGGTATAGTGTGGGCACAGAAGTCCCTTACCTCCCTTTCATCAGCGGCCTCGTGATCCCGGAGGGCGGTGTGTGTGTGACTGACCTTAGGAAGAAACCGGAGCCTCCGCTGCAGTGACCCAGCAACCAGGGCGCGGGAGTATACTGCGCCGCTGGGAGTGATGGAGCTGCAGTAAAGATGTCTATTAGACCTAGCCTGCTGCAGCCCTTGTAGATTCTTATAAAAAAAAGTTCTTCTTTTCTTGTCAAAATTAATAGCTAAGAATAGGCTGCCTGAGGCAGCCCCCTCTTAAGTGGCCTGCTACTGAAGGCACCAACTACAAACTGAGCTCCCTGTTCATGGAAGCGAGGTTATAGAGGAGGGGGCGCTGAGCATCTTGGGAACAGTCAAAAGCGTTGAGCCTGTTGGTGCCTCAGATCAAGATCCTACTCTACACCCCAATGTGAATCCTTGTGGAGTCCAGTGTACCCCACAGAAGAAATGAATGTGTCACACCCATTGGCAGCAACATTAGAATAGCTGCTGATGGGCACAATTGAGAAAGGAAGGGGGGAAAACATTTGAATCCAGCACATATATGTAATTTGAATATGTAATTTGTACCTTCCTACTTTAAAATGTAATGGATGAACCTCACCCTGTGAGAACTATCTTCATGATCAAGAGATCTCATACGCAAGAAAAGCATGTGCTGGGATAGGGCTGTGGAGGGCGGCTGCTCGGGCACACACCCGTCAAGTTAAGGAGATTCAACTGAGGAAGCACAAGGGAACTGCAGGGAGACCACATATTTTCAGATGAACATGAGAGGGCGGAAGGCTGCCTAATACTGAAGCACCCTCAAACATCAAACCATATGCAACAACTAGTACAAGCATTCCTGGGGAAAGGTCTGCAGCAGACGGATTTGCATACGGTGATGTCATCCAAGCAATGGGCATAGTTGGCTGCAACCCTCGTCTGCATATGAAAAGAGAAAATGGTCACGCAGGGCATGGCGGCCTTTGTGGGGTTGCGCTTGGATGACCCCTAGATCGCTTTATACACCCCCATCAGTGTGGGGCTCATGTTGGCCATGCCCAAGCCCCTGAAGCATTCAAGCTGATTTCTTGCAGCAGCTGGACCCAGTAACAGCTCCAGAGTTGCTCTACAAGACAAGTAAAAGGGTGTGAGCCCTGCAGCACCACCTGTAGTTTGCATACACACATATATAGGACAGCATCTCTTATATGCCCCAGGGGCAATAAAATAGTAGCCTTATCTAGGGTATCCGTCCATGCCGCTACAGCACTACACACCCAGGCCGACGCAATTGCCGGTCTGAGTAAGGTACCTGAATGTGTATAAATGGACTTCAGGGTAATCTCCTGTTTGCGGTCAGCAGACTCTTTGAGGGTAGCCGTATCCTGGGACGGGAGGGCTACCTTCTTGGATAAGCGTGTTAATGCTTTGTCCACCCAAGGGGAGGATTCCCATCGTAACCTATCCGTTGATGGGAAAGGGGAATCCTTTTGGAAATCTGCAGGAGATTCCCAAGCTTTTTCACATAACTCGTTCAGCTCGTGTGAGGGGGGAAAGGTTACCTCAGGCTTCTTTCCCTTGTACATATGTACCCTCTTGTCAGGGATAGGGGGCTCCTCTGTGATGTGCAAAACATCTTTTATTGCCATAATCATATATCAAATGTATTTTGCCAATTTTGGCTGTAACTTTGCATCATCGTAATCGACACTGGAGTCAGAATCCGTGTCGGTATCTGTGTCAACAATCTGGATAGTGGGCACTTATGAGACCCTGACAGTCCCTGCGACATAGGATTAGGCATTGGTTGAGACCCTGACTGTCCCAAAGCTTCTGCCTTGTCTAATCTTTTGTGCAATGAGTTTACACTAGCATTTTAAACATTCCACATATCCATCCAATCAGGTGTCGGCGGAGACACCACGTTCATTTGCTCCCGCTCCTCTCTAATATAGCCTTCTTCCTCAGACATGTCGACACACGCGTACCGACACACCACACACACAGGGAATACTTTTACTGAAGACATTTCCCCCACAAGGCCCTTTGGAGAGACAGAGAGAGAGTATGCCAGCACATACCCCAGCGCTATATAACCCAGGAATAGCACAGTAACTTAATGTTTGAACAATCGGTGAGGGGGAACATCTTGAAACCCCAGTTTGTACCCTTGGGACACTATTTGTAAAACACACAAGTCCATGTCCAAATGAATCCAGAACTGACTGAAGAGTTTTAGACGTGCCCCCACTGGTGCGGGCTCCTGCAAGAGAGCCCCAGCGTCATGCAGTGGATTTGGCAGAAGCAGAGGATGATCTCTGCTCCTGCGATCTTGAAGAGGATGCAGACCTCTTCTCTCTTCTCCTTCCTCTACCTGCAAAGAAAGGGGAATCTTAACTTCTTGCATATCTATTGGGCCGAAATGACTGCATCAGATAATGATGCGTCTTCATCCGTTGGGAGGGAACATAGGGCAAGAAGGTTGACTTACCTGCGGGAGCTGCCGAGATCAAATTAACTAGGCAGTCACCAAACAAGGCTTCACCTTCATAGGGAAGAGACTCCCTTTCTTCTTGGAGTCAGCATCAGAATTCTCTTGGTGAATCCACAATGCCCTCCTATCCGACACTGCCATGAAATTGGCCCGTGAACTCAAGAGTCCTATATCCCTTGCAGTCTCACGTAAGTATGCTGCAGTGTCCTTGATATGATACAACGTAAGGAGTATCCCATCTCTCCAGGGTATCTATATCGGATGACAAGGTATTCGACCAATTCTTGAATACTACTACTCACCCATGCACATGTAATGGCAGGTCTAAGTAATGTACCCGTGGTTACATAACTAGAAATAATGTAGCTTCCTGCATACGATCCGCTGGATTTGTGACAGGGCCCCGTGCAGAACAGGGGGTGACTCCCACTTTATTCTGTCCGCGGCGGGAAATGAATAAACAACCAGAATCCTTTTGGGGATTTGAAACCATCTTGTCGAGCTGGCCCAGACTTTCTCAAACAGAGATGGAGGAACGTTACATCAGCTTTCATTATATATCTATATATACATACATATAGACCCCTTTGTCAGGAACAGCAGGGTCTTCAGTGATTTTAATATGTCCTTAATATCCACAATCATGTACTGAATGCTCCTTGCCAATATTGGATCTAATCAGGAAACATTATGGTCGACATAAGTATCAGTATCCGTGTCAGTATCAGTGTGTAGTAACTGGGCAAAATAACATTTTTGCGACCCAGCGGGGCCTGAGGGAAAAGAAACATAGCCATGAATATCACATCTATTCTCTACGTCTGTGTCTGGGACACAGATTTATCCAACCTTACTCTGATATTACTGAAACATTTACCAAGTCAGTTATTGGTGGTGCCAACAGGGCCACCATCATATGTCTGCATTCCTAATATAGTTTCCTCTTGGGAAAAACATTCAGCCACCGACATGTTGACACACATATACCAAGTACCCACAGACACACCGGCTTATGGGGGACAGACCGTCAGTAAATCTGTCAGAGGGACACAGAGGATTTTTCAGCTCACAATCCAGCGCCAAAAGTACACAGTCTGGGAAATAATAAACTCTATAGTGATAGACTTGTAATGCTCTAAAGATGTTCTGGTGAGGTGAGGAAGAAGCCCCGCCGCTGTAATGGCGCGTATCTGTCCCGCTCAGAAATAATTAATTACGCTAGTGGGGTAAGGACAGTGCCCAGGCACTAATGTCCACTTTTTCCAGCCTTTTGTGAGGAATTTATGCTGCCCAGGGTGCCCCCCCCCCCCTGTGCCCTGCACCCTGCAGTGCCTGTGTTTGTGTGTGAGCATGGCGCGCAGCGTTCCGCTCGCTGCTCGGTACCTCAGAATGCCGTCACTGAAGAAGAAGTCTCTGTTCTTCTGCTACTCACCTGTCTTCTGGCTCTGTAAGGGGGTGACGGCAGGCTTCGGGAGTGTGCATCTAGGCGTACCCAGCGATCAGCACCCTCAGGAGCTAATGGTGTCCTGTCAGCCTGAAGCAGAGCCATTGAACTCACTAGAAGTTGGTCATACTTCTCTCCCCTAAGTCCCACGAAGCAGGGAGACTGTTGCCAGCAGCCTCCCTGAAAATAAAAAAAACTAACAAGTCTTTTCAGAGAAACTCAGTAGAGCTCCCCTGTAGTGCATCCAGTATCACTGCGCACAATACTAAAACTGGAGTCTGGAGGAGGGGCATAGAGGGAGGAGACAGTTCACACCCTTTGAAAGTCTTAAAGTGCCCATGTCTCCTGCGGATCCCGTCTATACCCCATGGTTCTTAATGTGACCCCAGCATCCTCTAGGACGTATGAGAAAACAAATAACGCACACACGAGGAGGAGAGAACTAAGGAAGCTATAAGGAGAAGAGGGGAGGGAGGGGGGGTTGAAAGGTAAGGTAGTAAAGGCATATTGGATAAACTACAACCTTATAGATATTCATTAATGTACCAGTAGTTAGAAGTAGAAGAGCTCTAACAGAAACCACAAAGCTTATCTAAAGCCACACCACACTGGATATGCCCAATCTCATTTGATTTTTGAAGCAAAGCAGTATTGGACTTTGTTAATACATGGATGGGAGACTGCTTGGTAGTATCAGATTCTTTAGGTGTTTTTAAACTACCAACACCATTTTCTTGGTACATTTAATTTTTACATGTATTCTTTTATGTACCAGAAGTTAGAAGTAGAAGAGCTGTAACAGAAACCACCAGCTCATCTACAGCCACAGCACACTGGATTTGCCCAATCTCTCCTGATCATGGAAGCTGAGCAGTGTTGGTCCTGGTTTTAGTACTTGGATGGGAGACCACAAGGAAATACCAGGAGCTGTGTGTATTTTTTCAATACTAACTAGAGATGAGCGCCTGAAATTTTTCGGGTTTTGTGTTTTGGTTTTGGGTTCGGTTCCGCGGCCGTGTTTTGGGTTCGAACGCGTTTTGGCAAAACCTCACCTCAAACTATCATACCCAGGATTCAAATCTATAACCTGTTGAATTCTAATCAAACACCCTACCCATTGAGCTACTTGATCCTGCATCTATTCTAACCTCCAAAAACAGATTCAGTTGCATTTTCCAGCGTGTTTTGTTTGCGCCTTTGCAAATGTCTTACATCGACAAACTTATTTAGTACTATTTTGCAAATAGGGTTACATTGTCGCAACATTGTGTTCCCTAATTGCTTGATTTTTTAAATGCAACAATTGATAAAGACACCTGATAATTGCTCTGTGGAGTGTTATTTTGTGTCTACTTCTTATCTACATTTAATTCCCTACCTCTAATCAAGGCATTTTTAAATGCTGGGGGCTGCCAGGACGTGAGGCCTACCTAGACTTTAGATCGGAATTTGAATGTACTTGTGAACTAACTTAATTTCCTACTTCTAAATTCATTCCTAAATTCACTACTTACATTAATCCTGTAGTTGGGCATTTTGAGCCTTCAATTGTGGGTATTTTTTTGTGTCCAGACCAGCAGCTGGTGGTGTGCATTTGCTGGAAAGGCATCGATATGCTGCATCTCCTGATGTGTGTCTCCCTCAAGTGGCTGTCAGCAAATGCATGCTAGACACCCCATTCCAAGCTGATTGTGACATCACGGAACATGCATCATAGAACAGGCATGCTAGAATATGGGTCTTCAACCTGCGACCCTCCAGCTGCTGTGGAACTACATATACCAGCATGCCCTGCCTCAGTTTTAGCATACCTTAATAGCAAAACTGTGGCAGGGCATGCTGGGATGTGTAGTTTCACAGCAGCTGGAGGGCCACAGGATGAAGACCCATGTGCTAGAGCCAAGCCGCAGGTACATTGAATGCTAGCAAGCTGAATGTTTAAATCCTTTTTGTTCCGCAGCATTCCAATGCGGAAGATTCCATGGAACCAGAGATTATTCCATTGAGAAGGACATGCTGCCTGGATGACTGCACTGTGCAAATTAAATCACGGAGCCAGTTGGCTTGTGGGTGGCTCTGGTGACTGGGTGGTTGGGTGGGCGGTGTGTCAGAGGTGGAGCACATGCAAATGAATGTGTATCATCCTGCTAGTGAGAGTGAAAACTCATGCAGGAGTGTGCCTGCTTGTCAGTGGGTTATGCACCTTGCCAGGCGTCAAATCTACATGGAGCAGCTGGAGGGGACAAGAGCAGGTTTGCAAAATATAGATAGAAGAGCATATATGCTGGCGCATTCTCCATGATTGTGTCAGCTTATGTTTTGGTGCACTGCACTTTCCTCCGCTAAGTTTTAGCCATTTTGGTTAAACGCAAGTGTAGTTGCTTCTCGCCCTTTTGGCTGTGATCTTGTATCGTGGTTGAAGAGTCTGCTGGAGGGATTGTTTTCTTCATTGACGAGAGACTGAAGATATTACAGGATGGAAGGCTTGGGAACACTATCTGTTTTTCAGTTGTGGAAGAGTTGAAAGACAGCTTTTACTTGCCAATATCTCTCTTTTGCAAAGAGCTACGCATTGGAAAATTCAGGGCTATACCGTGTAGATGAAGCACTAACAGGAGGCTTTAAAATTTTCATTCTAGTTTCCTTCGTTTGGGAGAAAAATGCAAAGGTACAAGACAGCTTTTCCTTGCCAATATCTCTCTTTTGCAAAGAGCTGCACATTGGAAAATTCAGGGCTATGCCGTGTAGATGATGGCCTAACAGGAGGCTTTAAAATTTTCTTTCTAGTGTCCTTCGTTTGGGAGAAAAATGCAAAGGTACAAGACAGCTTTTCCTTGCCAATATCTCTCTTTTGCAAAGAGCTACGCATTGGAAAATTCAGGGCTATGCCGTGTAGATGATGGCCTAACAGGAGGCTTTAAAATTTTCTTTCTAGTGTCCTTCGTTTGGGAGAAAAATGCAAAGGTACAAGACAGCTTTTCCTTGCCAATATCTCTCTTTTGCAAAGAGCTACGCATTGGAAAATTCAGGGCTATACCGTGTAGATGAAGCACTAACAGGAGGCTTTAAAATTTTCATTCTAGTGTCCTTCGTTTGGGAGAAAAATGCAAAGGTAGCTTGTGCCATCGCCACTCTGCTCCTTGTGCCGCCTTGGCGGTTTACATGAGCCACTGCGGTGACGTTGTCTGACTGGATCAGAACCGGTTGGTCGCAAAGTAAGGTCTCCGCTTGACGTAGGGCATTGTATATGGCCCCTAGTTTCAGGATGTTGATGTGAAGACAAGTCTCTTGACTTGACCAAAGACCTTGGAAATTTCTTCCCTGTGTGACTGCTCCCCAACCTTGGAGGCTTGCATCTGTGGTCACCAGGATCCAGTCCTGAATGCCGAATCTGCGTCACTCGAGAAGGTGAGCACTCTGCAGCCACCACAGGAGTGATACCCTGACCCTGGGGGACAGGGTGATCAACCAATGCATCTGTAAATGTGACCCAGACCACTTGTCCAGTAGGTCCCATTGGAAAGTATTCGCATGGAACCTGCCGAATGGAATGGCTTTGTATGATGCCACCATCTTTCCCAGGACTCGAGTGCAGTGATGCACTGACACAAGTTTTGGTTTCAATAGGTTCCTGACAAGAGTCATGAGTTCCTGGGCCTTTTCTATCGGGAGATAAACCCTCTTCTGGTCTGTGTCCAGAATCATGCCCAAGAAAGACAGACGAGTCGTAGGAACCAACTGCGACTTTGGGATATTGAAAATCCAGCCGTGTTGCTGTAACACTTTCAGTGAAAGTGATACGCTGTTCAGCAACTGCTCTCTTGATCTCGCTTTTATGAGATCGCTCAAGTACGGGATAATTGTGACACCTTGCTTGCGCAGGAAAACCATCATTTCCACCATTACCTTGGTGAAAATTCTCTGGGCCGTGGAGAGACCAAACAGCAACGTCTGAAATTGGCAATGACAGTCCTGTACCGCAAATCTGAGGTACGACTGATGAGATGGATAAATTTGGACATGAAGGTATGCATCCTGTACACAAATGCGGACAACAGGTGTCAAGCCGTGTGTTACCTTTGTCAAGCTGTAATAAGTAGGGGTAAGGACGTTAACCACCTCAGAACATCCTCCCTTATACGTCACCTGCAGCGCATTAATCATAAGTCAGTGACAAGTTCAAAAACTTTGGATGACAGCGGAAGCAGTCCACTGACCACTAAATCCCTTCCTCTTGTAACCAAGCTCCTGCAAACCACACCACCAACTCCCTCAGTGTCAATTTCCTCCTTAGACAGGAGAGCCAATAGTCCTGCAGGCCATGTCACTGGCAAGTCTGACGAGTCCTCTCCTGCCTGGGATTCCTCCGATGCATCCTTGAGTGTAACGCCTACTGCTGCTGGCGCTGCTTTTGTTGCTGCTGGGAGTCGATCGTCATCCCAGAGGGGAAGTCGGAAGACCACTTGTACTACTTCCAGTAGGCAATTGACTGTCCAACAGTCCTTTGCGAGGAAGATGAAATATCACAGCAGTCATCCTGCTGCAAAGCGGATAACTCAGGTCTTGTCAGCCTGGGTGGTGAGAAACGTGGTTCCGGTATCCATCGTTAATTCAGAGGCAACTAGAGACTTGATTGAGGTACTGTGTCCCCGGTACCAAATGCCATCTAGGTTCCATTTCTCTAGGCAGGCGATACCGAAAATGTACACAGACCTCAGAAAAAGAGTCACCAGTGTCCTAAAAAATGCAGTTGTACCCAATGTCCACTAGTCCACATGTCCGTGGTTAAGTGGAGCAGGGCAGACTCAGGACTATATGACTGTGACAGCCCACTGGGTAGATGTATTGCCTCCCGCAGCAAGAACAGCAGCGGCGGCACCAGTAGCAGCATCTCGCAAATGCCAACTCGTTCCTAGGCAGGCTACGCTTTGTATCACCGCTTTCCATAAGAGGCACACAGCTGACAACCTTTTACGGAAACTGAGGAACATCATCGCAGAATGGCTTACCCCAATTTGACTCTCCTGGGGATTTGTGACATCGGACAACGCCACCAATATTGTGCGTGCATTACATCTGGGCAAATTCCAGCACGTCCCATGTTTTGCACATACATTGAATTTGGTGGTGCAGAATTATTTAAAAAATGACAGGGGCGTGCAAGAGATGCTGTCGGTGGCCCGAAGAATTGCGGGCCACTTTCTGCATTCAGCCACCGCGTGCCGAAGACTGGAGCACCACCAAACATTCCTGAACCTGCCCTGCCATCCTCTGAAGCAAGAGGTGGTAACGAGGTGGAATTCAACCCTCTATATGCTTCAGAGGATGGAGGAGCAGCAAAAGGCCATTCAAGCCTATACATCTACCCAAGATATAGACAAAGGAGGGGGAATGCACCTGACTCAAGCGCAGTGGAGAATGATTTCAACGTTGTGCAAGGTTCTGCAATCCTTTGAACTTGCCACACGTGAAGTCAGTTCAGACACTGCCAGCCTGAGTCAGGTCATTCCCCTCATCAGGCTTTTGCAGAAGAAGCTGGAGACATTGATGGAGGAGCTAAAACAGAGCAATTCCGCTAGGCATGTGGGACTTGTGGATGGAGCCCTTAATTCGCTTAACCAGGATTCAATCTGTTGAAATCAGAGCAATAAATTTTGGCCACCGTGCTCGATCCTAGATTTAAAACCTACATTGTATCTCTCTTTCCTGCAGACACAAGTCTGCAGAGGTTCAAAGACCTGCTGGTGAGAAAATTGTCAAGTCAAGCGGAACGTGACCCGTCAACAGCTCCTCCTTCACATTCTCCCGCAACTGGGGGTGCGAGGAAAAGGCTAAGAATTCCGAGCCCACCCGCTGGCGGTGATGCAGGGCAGTCTGGAGTGAGTGCTGACATCTGGTCCGGACTGAAGGACCTGGCAACGATTACTGACATGTCGTCTACTGTCACTGCATATGATTCTGTCACCTTTGAAAGAATGGTGGAGGATTATATGAGTGACCGCATCCAGGTAGGCACGTCAGACAGTCCGTATGTATACTGGCAGGAAAAAGAGGCAATTTGGAGGCCCTTGCACAAACTGGCTTTATTCTACCTAAGTTGCCCTCCCTCCAGTGTGTACTCCAAAAGAGTGTTTAGTGCGGCCGCTCACCTTGTCAGCAATCGGCGTACGAGGTTACTTCCAGAAAATGTGGAGAAGATGATGATCATCAAAATTAATTATAATCAATTCCTCCGTGGAGACATTCACCAGCAATTGCCTCCAGAAAGTACACAGGGATCTGAGATGGTGGATTCCAGTGGGGACGAATTAATAATCTGTGAGGAGGGCGATGTACACAGTGAAAGGGGTGAGGAATCGGAGGATGATGAGGTGAACATCTTGCCTCTGTAGAGCCAGTTTGTGCAAGGAGAGATTGATTGCTTCTTTTTTGGTGGGGGTCCAAACCAACCAGTCATTTCAGTCAGCCGTGTGGCAGACCCTGTTGCTGAAATTATGGGTTCGTCAATGTTTTTCTTTTCAATCTAAGCCCCTGCAGTTTTTTGTAAGAATCTGCTTCGCTATGATGATCAACAAGTCACAAGGGCAAACACTCAGGGCTGGAGGCGTAGATCTTAGGACCAGCTGCTACAAGCATGGCAAAGGTGTCACTATCATTGGTGACACCCAGAGAGGCAGCGAGGGAGATTGTAATGCAGTGCGCGCAGATAAGCAGCGCAATGGTAAAATGGAGGCATGGTCTCATAGGTAGGGGTGTGGCCTGTTGGCCTGAATCTCCATTTTGTTGCTCCGGGTATCCCGGGGGTTGAGTGCTGCACCCGGGGACTAGTGTGTGAGTGGTGCTGGCTCCTGCACAGTGACAGAAACTGGGTGTTGCACGTAATGTCACAGTGAAACACCCATATTCTGCCACTGAAGAGGAGCCGGCACTTTGGTATCACCCCCCTTGGCGGGTGACACTCGGGTGTGGGCCGCAACCCCGTTGTGATGCCACTGACCCATGGGAAGCTTTACGTGGCTTACCCATGTGTTAGTAGCCCCAAGCATCTTTTGTGTTAGTCCCTGAAGAAAAACTTCAAATATTTACAAATACATTTTGTAATCAATGGGCCTAATTCAGTAAGGATTGCAAATTCTGCTAAGTAACAGAATTTGCAATCCTTTGGTTCGCATGCTGGGGCCACCCAGCATGCCGCCTCCCTTCTTGACCACGCTGAAATTGCAGTCGCAGTGCAGTTCAGCGTGATCATAAAAAATGGGTTAGCCTCCTGTTGGTGTAGACTGTATGTGTGCGCAGGAAGCCGCCACCATTTTTGTGATCGCAGCTGCTGCATGTGATGTCATGCAACCGCTCTGACCACGCCTCCTGTTTCTCCGTTGCCGACCCCATTTTGAAGCCCTGCCCACGCACCGCTCCATCTCCGACTTGGAAATGGAGTGTTGCTGACCCCCCCCCCAGCACCGATTGACAGTCAGAGGCGATCGCATTAACTACGGGGTGCCGCAGAAAATGCAGGCGCATGCGTATGCTCTTAGCAATTTTTGCAGTTGGACTGCTTATTGCGATTGCAATCCAACCTGAATCAGGCTCTATTACCTATCACAATGCACTGCGGGTAGTACAAAATGGGGTTAATATAAGAGAAAACCCCCCAGAGCTGTGCTCCTTAACTGTCCCTGGTGGCTAGTGGAGCGGCTGCCCAGTAATCAGTGTCCACGCCAGTGCGCACATGGCCCGCCCCCTACAGCCACGCTGGATCACGGTATAGTGTGGGCACAGAAGTCCCTTACCTCCCTTTCATCAGCGGCCTCGTGATCCCGGAGGGCGGTGTGTGTGTGACTGACCTTAGGAAGAAACCGGAGCCTCCGCTGCAGTGACCCAGCAACCAGGGCGCGGGAGTATACTGCGCCGCTGGGAGTGATGGAGCTGCAGTAAAGATGTCTATTAGACCTAGCCTGCTGCAGCCCTTGTAGATTCTTATAAAAAAAAGTTCTTCTTTTCTTGTCAAAATTAATAGCTAAGAATAGGCTGCCTGAGGCAGCCCCCTCTTAAGTGGCCTGCTACTGAAGGCACCAACTACAAACTGAGCTCCCTGTTCATGGAAGCGAGGTTATAGAGGAGGGGGCGCTGAGCATCTTGGGAACAGTCAAAAGCTTTGAGCCTGTTGGTGCCTCAGATCAAGATCCTACTCTACACCCCAATGTGAATCCTTGTGGAGTCCAGTGTACCCCACAGAAGAAATGAATGTGTCACACCCATTGGCAGCAACATTAGAATAGCTGCTGATGGGCACAATTGAGAAAGGAAGGGGGGAAAACATTTGAATCCAGCACATATATGTAATTTGAATATGTAATTTGTACCTTCCTACTTTAAAATGTAATGGATGAACCTCACCCTGTGAGAACTATCTTCATGATCAAGAGATCTCATACGCAAGAAAAGCATGTGCTGGGATAGGGCTGTGGAGGGCGGCTGCTCGGGCACACACCCGTCAAGTTAAGGAGATTCAACTGAGGAAGCACAAGGGAACTGCAGGGAGACCACATATTTTCAGATGAACATGAGAGGGCGGAAGGCTGCCTAATACTGAAGCACCCTCAAACATCAAACCATATGCAACAACTAGTGCAAGCATTCCTGGGGAAAGGTCTGCAGCAGACGGATTTGCATACGGTGATGTCATCCAAGCAATGGGCATAGTTGGCTGCAACCCTCGTCTGCATATGAAAAGAGAAAATGGTCACGCAGGGCATGGCGGCCTTTGTGGGGTTGCGCTTGGATGACCCCTAGATCGCTTTATACACCCCCATCAGTGTGGGGCTCATGTTGGCCATGCCCAAGCCCCTGAAGCATTCAAGCTGATTTCTTGCAGCAGCTGGACCCAGTAACAGCTCCAGAGTTGCTCTACAAGACAAGTAAAAGGGTGTGAGCCCTGCAGCACCACCTGTAGTTTGCATACACACATATATAGGACAGCATCTCTTATATGCCCCAGGGGCAATAAAATAGTAGCCTTATCTAGGGTATCCGTCCATGCCGCTACAGCACTACACACCCAGGCCGACGCAATTGCCGGTCTGAGTAAGGTACCTGAATGTGTATAAATGGACTTCAGGGTAATCTCCTGTTTGCGGTCAGCAGACTCTTTGAGGGTAGCCGTATCCTGGGACGGGAGGGCTACCTTCTTGGATAAGCGTGTTAATGCTTTGTCCACCCAAGGGGAGGATTCCCATCGTAACCTATCCGTTGATGGGAAAGGGGAATCCTTTTGGAAATCTGCAGGAGATTCCCAAGCTTTTTCACATAACTCGTTCAGCTCGTGTGAGGGGGGAAAGGTTACCTCAGGCTTCTTTCCCTTGTACATATGTACCCTCTTGTCAGGGATAGGGGGCTCCTCTGTGATGTGCAAAACATCTTTTATTGCCATAATCATATATCAAATGTATTTTGCCAATTTTGGCTGTAACTTTGCATCATCGTAATCGACACTGGAGTCAGAATCCGTGTCGGTATCTGTGTCAACAATCTGGATAGTGGGCGCTTATGAGACCCTGACAGTCCCTGCGACATAGGATTAGGCATTGGTTGAGACCCTGACTGTCCCAAAGCTTCTGCCTTGTCTAATCTTTTGTGCAATGAGTTTACACTAGCATTTTAAACATTCCACATATCCATCCAATCAGGTGTCGGCGGAGACACCACGTTCATTTGCTCCCGCTCCTCTCTAATATAGCCTTCTTCCTCAGACATGTCGACACACGCGTACCGACACACCACACACACAGGGAATACTTTTACTGAAGACATTTCCCCCACAAGGCCCTTTGGAGAGACAGAGAGAGAGTATGCCAGCACATACCCCAGCGCTATATAACCCAGGAATAGCACAGTAACTTAATGTTTGAACAATCGGTGAGGGGGAACATCTTGAAACCCCAGTTTGTACCCTTGGGACACTATTTGTAAAACACACAAGTCCATGTCCAAATGAATCCAGAACTGACTGAAGAGTTTTAGACGTGCCCCCACTGGTGCGGGCTCCTGCAAGAGAGCCCCAGCGTCATGCAGTGGATTTGGCAGAAGCAGAGGATGATCTCTGCTCCTGCGATCTTGAAGAGGATGCAGACCTCTTCTCTCTTCTCCTTCCTCTACCTGCAAATAAAGGGGAATCTTAACTTCTTGCATATCTATTGGGCCGAAATGACTGCATCAGATAATGATGCGTCTTCATCCGTTGGGAGGGAACATAGGGCAAGAAGGTTGACTTACCTGCGGGAGCTGCCGAGATCAAATTAACTAGGCAGTCACCAAACAAGGCTTCACCTTCATAGGGAAGAGACTCCCTTTCTTCTTGGAGTCAGCATCAGAATTCTCTTGGTGAATCCACAATGCCCTCCTATCCGACACTGCCATGAAATTGGCCCGTGAACTCAAGAGTCCTATATCCCTTGCAGTCTCACGTAAGTATGCTGCAGTGTCCTTGATATGATACAACGTAAGGAGTATCCCATCTCTCCAGGGTATCTATATCGGATGACAAGGTATTCGACCAATTCTTGAATACTACTACTCACCCATGCACATGTAATGGCAGGTCTAAGTAATGTACCCGTGGTTACATAACTAGAAATAATGTAGCTTCCTGCATACGATCCGCTGGATTTGTGACAGGGCCCCGTGCAGAACAGGGGGTGACTCCCACTTTATTCTGTCCGCGGCGGGAAATGAATAAACAACCAGAATCCTTTTGGGGATTTGAAACCATCTTGTCGAGCTGGCCCAGACTTTCTCAAACAGAGATGGAGGAACGTTACATCAGCTTTCATTATATATCTATATATACATACATATAGACCCCTTTGTCAGGAACAGCAGGGTCTTCAGTGATTTTAATATGTCCTTAATATCCACAATCATGTACTGAATGCTCCTTGCCAATATTGGATCTAATCAGGAAACATTATGGTCGACATAAGTATCAGTATCCGTGTCAGTATCAGTGTGTAGTAACTGGGCAAAATAACATTTTTGCGACCCAGCGGGGCCTGAGGGAAAAGAAACATAGCCATGAATATCACATCTATTCTCTACGTCTGTGTCTGGGACACAGATTTATCCAACCTTACTCTGATATTACTGAAACATTTACCAAGTCAGTTATTGGTGGTGCCAACAGGGCCACCATCATATGTCTGCATTCCTAATATAGTTTCCTCTTGGGAAAAACATTCAGCCACCGACATGTTGACACACATATACCAAGTACCCACAGACACACCGGCTTATGGGGGACAGACCGTCAGTAAATCTGTCAGAGGGACACAGAGGATTTTTCAGCTCACAATCCAGCGCCAAAAGTACACAGTCTGGGAAATAATAAACTCTATAGTGATAGACTTGTAATGCTCTAAAGATGTTCTGGTGAGGTGAGGAAGAAGCCCCGCCGCTGTAATGGCGCGTATCTGTCCCGCTCAGAAATAATTAATTACGCTAGTGGGGTAAGGACAGTGCCCAGGCACTAATGTCCACTTTTTCCAGCCTTTTGTGAGGAATTTATGCTGCCCAGGGTGCCCCCCCCCCCTGTGCCCTGCACCCTGCAGTGCCTGTGTTTGTGTGTGAGCATGGCGCGCAGCGTTCCGCTCGCTGCTCGGTACCTCAGAATGCCGTCACTGAAGAAGAAGTCTCTGTTCTTCTGCTACTCACCTGTCTTCTGGCTCTGTAAGGGGGTGACGGCAGGCTTCGGGAGTGTGCATCTAGGCGTACCCAGCGATCAGCACCCTCAGGAGCTAATGGTGTCCTGTCAGCCTGAAGCAGAGCCATTGAACTCACTAGAAGTTGGTCATACTTCTCTCCCCTAAGTCCCACGAAGCAGGGAGACTGTTGCCAGCAGCCTCCCTGAAAATAAAAAAAACTAACAAGTCTTTTCAGAGAAACTCAGTAGAGCTCCCCTGTAGTGCATCCAGTATCACTGCGCACAATACTAAAACTGGAGTCTGGAGGAGGGGCATAGAGGGAGGAGACAGTTCACACCCTTTGAAAGTCTTAAAGTGCCCATGTCTCCTGCGGATCCCGTCTATACCCCATGGTTCTTAATGTGACCCCAGCATCCTCTAGGACGTATGAGAAAACAAATAACGCACACACGAGGAGGAGAGAACTAAGGAAGCTATAAGGAGAAGAGGGGAGGGAGGGGGGGTTGAAAGGTAAGGTAGTAAAGGCATATTGGATAAACTACAACCTTATAGATATTCATTAATGTACCAGTAGTTAGAAGTAGAAGAGCTCTAACAGAAACCACAAAGCTTATCTAAAGCCACACCACACTGGATATGCCCAATCTCATTTGATTTTTGAAGCAAAGCAGTATTGGACTTTGTTAATACATGGATGGGAGACTGCTTGGTAGTATCAGATTCTTTAGGTGTTTTTAAACTACCAACACCATTTTCTTGGTACATTTAATTTTTACATGTATTCTTTTATGTACCAGAAGTTAGAAGTAGAAGAGCTGTAACAGAAACCACCAGCTCATCTACAGCCACAGCACACTGGATTTGCCCAATCTCTCCTGATCATGGAAGCTGAGCAGTGTTGGTCCTGGTTTTAGTACTTGGATGGGAGACCACAAGGAAATACCAGGAGCTGTGTGTATTTTTTCAATACTAACTAGAGATGAGCGCCTGAAATTTTTCGGGTTTTGTGTTTTGGTTTTGGGTTCGGTTCCGCGGCCGTGTTTTGGGTTCGAACGCGTTTTGGCAAAACCTCACCTCAAACTATCATACCCAGGATTCAAATCTATAACCTGTTGAATTCTAATCAAACACCCTACCCATTGAGCTACTTGATCCTGCATCTATTCTAACCTCCAAAAACAGATTCAGTTGCATTTTCCAGCGTGTTTTGTTTGCGCCTTTGCAAATGTCTTACATCGACAAACTTATTTAGTACTATTTTGCAAATAGGGTTACATTGTCGCAACATTGTGTTCCCTAATTGCTTGATTTTTTAAATGCAACAATTGATAAAGACACCTGATAATTGCTCTGTGGAGTGTTATTTTGTGTCTACTTCTTATCTACATTTAATTCCCTACCTCTAATCAAGGCATTTTTAAATGCTGGGGGCTGCCAGGACGTGAGGCCTACCTAGACTTTAGATCGGAATTTGAATGTACTTGTGAACTAACTTAATTTCCTACTTCTAAATTCATTCCTAAATTCACTACTTACATTAATCCTGTAGTTGGGCATTTTGAGCCTTCAATTGTGGGTATTTTTTTGTGTCCAGACCAGCAGCTGGTGGTGTGCATTTGCTGGAAAGGCATCGATATGCTGCATCTCCTGATGTGTGTCTCCCTCAAGTGGCTGTCAGCAAATGCATGCTAGACACCCCATTCCAAGCTGATTGTGACATCACGGAACATGCATCATAGAACAGGCATGCTAGAATATGGGTCTTCAACCTGCGACCCTCCAGCTGCTGTGGAACTACATATACCAGCATGCCCTGCCTCAGTTTTAGCATACCTTAATAGCAAAACTGTGGCAGGGCATGCTGGGATGTGTAGTTTCACAGCAGCTGGAGGGCCACAGGATGAAGACCCATGTGCTAGAGCCAAGCCGCAGGTACATTGAATGCTAGCAAGCTGAATGTTTAAATCCTTTTTGTTCCGCAGCATTCCAATGCGGAAGATTCCATGGAACCAGAGATTATTCCATTGAGAAGGACATGCTGCCTGGATGACTGCACTGTGCAAATTAAATCACGGAGCCAGTTGGCTTGTGGGTGGCTCTGGTGACTGGGTGGTTGGGTGGGCGGTGTGTCAGAGGTGGAGCACATGCAAATGAATGTGTATCATCCTGCTAGTGAGAGTGAAAACTCATGCAGGAGTGTGCCTGCTTGTCAGTGGGTTATGCACCTTGCCAGGCGTCAAATCTACATGGAGCAGCTGGAGGGGACAAGAGCAGGTTTGCAAAATATAGATAGAAGAGCATATATGCTGGCGCATTCTCCATGATTGTGTCAGCTTATGTTTTGGTGCACTGCACTTTCCTCCGCTAAGTTTTAGCCATTTTGGTTAAACGCAAGTGTAGTTGCTTCTCGCCCTTTTGGCTGTGATCTTGTATCGTGGTTGAAGAGTCTGCTGGAGGGATTGTTTTCTTCATTGACGAGAGACTGAAGATATTACAGGATGGAAGGCTTGGGAACACTATCTGTTTTTCAGTTGTGGAAGAGTTGAAAGACAGCTTTTACTTGCCAATATCTCTCTTTTGCAAAGAGCTACGCATTGGAAAATTCAGGGCTATACCGTGTAGATGAAGCACTAACAGGAGGCTTTAAAATTTTCATTCTAGTTTCCTTCGTTTGGGAGAAAAATGCAAAGGTACAAGACAGCTTTTCCTTGCCAATATCTCTCTTTTGCAAAGAGCTGCACATTGGAAAATTCAGGGCTATGCCGTGTAGATGATGGCCTAACAGGAGGCTTTAAAATTTTCTTTCTAGTGTCCTTCGTTTGGGAGAAAAATGCAAAGGTACAAGACAGCTTTTCCTTGCCAATATCTCTCTTTTGCAAAGAGCTACGCATTGGAAAATTCAGGGCTATGCCGTGTAGATGATGGCCTAACAGGAGGCTTTAAAATTTTCTTTCTAGTGTCCTTCGTTTGGGAGAAAAATGCAAAGGTACAAGACAGCTTTTCCTTGCCAATATCTCTCTTTTGCAAAGAGCTACGCATTGGAAAATTCAGGGCTATACCGTGTAGATGAAGCACTAACAGGAGGCTTTAAAATTTTCATTCTAGTGTCCTTCGTTTGGGAGAAAAATGCAAAGGTAGCTTGTGCCATCGCCACTCTGCTCCTTGTGCCGCCTTGGCGGTTTACATGAGCCACTGCGGTGACGTTGTCTGACTGGATCAGAACCGGTTGGTCGCAAAGTAAGGTCTCCGCTTGACGTAGGGCATTGTATATGGCCCCTAGTTTCAGGATGTTGATGTGAAGACAAGTCTCTTGACTTGACCAAAGACCTTGGAAATTTCTTCCCTGTGTGACTGCTCCCCAACCTTGGAGGCTTGCATCTGTGGTCACCAGGATCCAGTCCTGAATGCCGAATCTGCGTCACTCGAGAAGGTGAGCACTCTGCAGCCACCACAGGAGTGATACCCTGACCCTGGGGGACAGGGTGATCAACCAATGCATCTGTAAATGTGACCCAGACCACTTGTCCAGTAGGTCCCATTGGAAAGTATTCGCATGGAACCTGCCGAATGGAATGGCTTTGTATGATGCCACCATCTTTCCCAGGACTCGAGTGCAGTGATGCACTGACACAAGTTTTGGTTTCAATAGGTTCCTGACAAGAGTCATGAGTTCCTGGGCCTTTTCTATCGGGAGATAAACCCTCTTCTGGTCTGTGTCCAGAATCATGCCCAAGAAAGACAGACGAGTCGTAGGAACCAACTGCGACTTTGGGATATTGAAAATCCAGCCGTGTTGCTGTAACACTTTCAGTGAAAGTGATACGCTGTTCAGCAACTGCTCTCTTGATCTCGCTTTTATGAGATCGCTCAAGTACGGGATAATTGTGACACCTTGCTTGCGCAGGAAAACCATCATTTCCACCATTACCTTGGTGAAAATTCTCTGGGCCGTGGAGAGACCAAACAGCAACGTCTGAAATTGGCAATGACAGTCCTGTACCGCAAATCTGAGGTACGACTGATGAGATGGATAAATTTGGACATGAAGGTATGCATCCTGTACACAAATGCGGACAACAGGTGTCAAGCCGTGTGTTACCTTTGTCAAGCTGTAATAAGTAGGGGTAAGGACGTTAACCACCTCAGAACATCCTCCCTTATACGTCACCTGCAGCGCATTAATCATAAGTCAGTGACAAGTTCAAAAACTTTGGATGACAGCGGAAGCAGTCCACTGACCACTAAATCCCTTCCTCTTGTAACCAAGCTCCTGCAAACCACACCACCAACTCCCTCAGTGTCAATTTCCTCCTTAGACAGGAGAGCCAATAGTCCTGCAGGCCATGTCACTGGCAAGTCTGACGAGTCCTCTCCTGCCTGGGATTCCTCCGATGCATCCTTGAGTGTAACGCCTACTGCTGCTGGCGCTGCTTTTGTTGCTGCTGGGAGTCGATCGTCATCCCAGAGGGGAAGTCGGAAGACCACTTGTACTACTTCCAGTAGGCAATTGACTGTCCAACAGTCCTTTGCGAGGAAGATGAAATATCACAGCAGTCATCCTGCTGCAAAGCGGATAACTCAGGTCTTGTCAGCCTGGGTGGTGAGAAACGTGGTTCCGGTATCCATCGTTAATTCAGAGGCAACTAGAGACTTGATTGAGGTACTGTGTCCCCGGTACCAAATGCCATCTAGGTTCCATTTCTCTAGGCAGGCGATACCGAAAATGTACACAGACCTCAGAAAAAGAGTCACCAGTGTCCTAAAAAATGCAGTTGTACCCAATGTCCACTAGTCCACATGTCCGTGGTTAAGTGGAGCAGGGCAGACTCAGGACTATATGACTGTGACAGCCCACTGGGTAGATGTATTGCCTCCCGCAGCAAGAACAGCAGCGGCGGCACCAGTAGCAGCATCTCGCAAATGCCAACTCGTTCCTAGGCAGGCTACGCTTTGTATCACCGCTTTCCATAAGAGGCACACAGCTGACAACCTTTTACGGAAACTGAGGAACATCATCGCAGAATGGCTTACCCCAATTTGACTCTCCTGGGGATTTGTGACATCGGACAACGCCACCAATATTGTGCGTGCATTACATCTGGGCAAATTCCAGCACGTCCCATGTTTTGCACATACATTGAATTTGGTGGTGCAGAATTATTTAAAAAACGACAGGGGCGTGCAAGAGATGCTGTCGGTGGCCCGAAGAATTGCGGGCCACTTTCTGCATTCAGCCACCGCGTGCCGAAGACTGGAGCACCACCAAACATTCCTGAACCTGCCCTGCCATCCTCTGAAGCAAGAGGTGGTAACGAGGTGGAATTCAACCCTCTATATGCTTCAGAGGATGGAGGAGCAGCAAAAGGCCATTCAAGCCTATACATCTACCCAAGATATAGACAAAGGAGGGGGAATGCACCTGACTCAAGCGCAGTGGAGAATGATTTCAACGTTGTGCAAGGTTCTGCAATCCTTTGAACTTGCCACACGTGAAGTCAGTTCAGACACTGCCAGCCTGAGTCAGGTCATTCCCCTCATCAGGCTTTTGCAGAAGAAGCTGGAGACATTGATGGAGGAGCTAAAACAGAGCGATTCCGCTAGGCATGTGGGACTTGTGGATGGAGCCCTTAATTCGCTTAACCAGGATTCAATCTGTTGAAATCAGAGCAATAAATTTTGGCCACCGTGCTCGATCCTAGATTTAAAACCTACATTGTATCTCTCTTTCCTGCAGACACAAGTCTGCAGAGGTTCAAAGACCTGCTGGTGAGAAAATTGTCAAGTCAAGCGGAACGTGACCCGTCAACAGCTCCTCCTTCACATTCTCCCGCAACTGGGGGTGCGAGGAAAAGGCTAAGAATTCCGAGCCCACCCGCTGGCGGTGATGCAGGGCAGTCTGGAGTGAGTGCTGACATCTGGTCCGGACTGAAGGACCTGGCAACGATTACTGACATGTCGTCTACTGTCACTGCATATGATTCTGTCACCTTTGAAAGAATGGTGGAGGATTATATGAGTGACCGCATCCAGGTAGGCACGTCAGACAGTCCGTATGTATACTGGCAGGAAAAAGAGGCAATTTGGAGGCCCTTGCACAAACTGGCTTTATTCTACCTAAGTTGCCCTCCCTCCAGTGTGTACTCCAAAAGAGTGTTTAGTGCGGCCGCTCACCTTGTCAGCAATCGGCGTACGAGGTTACTTCCAGAAAATGTGGAGAAGATGATGATCATCAAAATTAATTATAATCAATTCCTCCGTGGAGACATTCACCAGCAATTGCCTCCAGAAAGTACACAGGGATCTGAGATGGTGGATTCCAGTGGGGACGAATTAATAATCTGTGAGGAGGGCGATGTACACAGTGAAAGGGGTGAGGAATCGGAGGATGATGAGGTGAACATCTTGCCTCTGTAGAGCCAGTTTGTGCAAGGAGAGATTGATTGCTTCTTTTTTGGTGGGGGTCCAAACCAACCAGTCATTTCAGTCAGCCGTGTGGCAGACCCTGTTGCTGAAATGATGGGTTCGTCAATGTTTTTCTTTTCAATCTAAGCCCCTGCAGTTTTTTGTAAGAATCTGCTTCGCTATGATGATCAACAAGTCACAAGGGCAAACACTCAGGGCTGGAGGCGTAGATCTTAGGACCAGCTGCTACAAGCATGGCAAAGGTGTCACTATCATTGGTGACACCCAGAGAGGCAGCGAGGGAGATTGTAATGCAGTGCGCGCAGATAAGCAGCGCAATGGTAAAATGGAGGCATGGTCTCATAGGTAGGGGTGTGGCCTGTTGGCCTGAATCTCCATTTTGTTGCTCCGGGTATCCCGGGGGTTGAGTGCTGCACCCGGGGACTAGTGTGTGAGTGGTGCTGGCTCCTGCACAGTGACAGAAACTGGGTGTTGCACGTAATGTCACAGTGAAACACCCATATTCTGCCACTGAAGAGGAGCCGGCACTTTGGTATCACCCCCCTTGGCGGGTGACACTCGGGTGTGGGCCGCAACCCCGTTGTGATGCCACTGACCCATGGGAAGCTTTACGTGGCTTACCCATGTGTTAGTAGCCCCAAGCATCTTTTGTGTTAGTCCCTGAAGAAAAACTTCAAATATTTACAAATACATTTTGTAATCAATGGGCCTAATTCAGTAAGGATTGCAAATTCTGCTAAGTAACAGAATTTGCAATCCTTTGGTTCGCATGCTGGGGCCACCCAGCATGCCGCCTCCCTTCTTGACCACGCTGAAATTGCAGTCGCAGTGCAGTTCAGCGTGATCATAAAAAATGGGTTAGCCTCCTGTTGGTGTAGACTGTATGTGTGCGCAGGAAGCCGCCACCATTTTTGTGATCGCAGCTGCTGCATGTGATGTCATGCAACCGCTCTGACCACGCCTCCTGTTTCTCCGTTGCCGACCCCATTTTGAAGCCCTGCCCACGCACCGCTCCATCTCCGACTTGGAAATGGAGTGTTGCTGACCCCCCCCCCAGCACCGATTGACAGTCAGAGGCGATCGCATTAACTACGGGGTGCCGCAGAAAATGCAGGCGCATGCGTATGCTCTTAGCAATTTTTGCAGTTGGACTGCTTATTGCGATTGCAATCCAACCTGAATCAGGCTCTATTACCTATCACAATGCACTGCGGGTAGTACAAAATGGGGTTAATATAAGAGAAAACCCCCCAGAGCTGTGCTCCTTAACTGTCCCTGGTGGCTAGTGGAGCGGCTGCCCAGTAATCAGTGTCCACGCCAGTGCGCACATGGCCCGCCCCCTACAGCCACGCTGGATCACGGTATAGTGTGGGCACAGAAGTCCCTTACCTCCCTTTCATCAGCGGCCTCGTGATCCCGGAGGGCGGTGTGTGTGTGACTGACCTTAGGAAGAAACCGGAGCCTCCGCTGCAGTGACCCAGCAACCAGGGCGCGGGAGTATACTGCGCCGCTGGGAGTGATGGAGCTGCAGTAAAGATGTCTATTAGACCTAGCCTGCTGCAGCCCTTGTAGATTCTTATAAAAAAAAGTTCTTCTTTTCTTGTCAAAATTAATAGCTAAGAATAGGCTGCCTGAGGCAGCCCCCTCTTAAGTGGCCTGCTACTGAAGGCACCAACTACAAACTGAGCTCCCTGTTCATGGAAGCGAGGTTATAGAGGAGGGGGCGCTGAGCATCTTGGGAACAGTCAAAAGCGTTGAGCCTGTTGGTGCCTCAGATCAAGATCCTACTCTACACCCCAATGTGAATCCTTGTGGAGTCCAGTGTACCCCACAGAAGAAATGAATGTGTCACACCCATTGGCAGCAACATTAGAATAGCTGCTGATGGGCACAATTGAGAAAGGAAGGGGGGAAAACATTTGAATCCAGCACATATATGTAATTTGAATATGTAATTTGTACCTTCCTACTTTAAAATGTAATGGATGAACCTCACCCTGTGAGAACTATCTTCATGATCAAGAGATCTCATACGCAAGAAAAGCATGTGCTGGGATAGGGCTGTGGAGGGCGGCTGCTCGGGCACACACCCGTCAAGTTAAGGAGATTCAACTGAGGAAGCACAAGGGAACTGCAGGGAGACCACATATTTTCAGATGAACATGAGAGGGCGGAAGGCTGCCTAATACTGAAGCACCCTCAAACATCAAACCATATGCAACAACTAGTACAAGCATTCCTGGGGAAAGGTCTGCAGCAGACGGATTTGCATACGGTGATGTCATCCAAGCAATGGGCATAGTTGGCTGCAACCCTCGTCTGCATATGAAAAGAGAAAATGGTCACGCAGGGCATGGCGGCCTTTGTGGGGTTGCGCTTGGATGACCCCTAGATCGCTTTATACACCCCCATCAGTGTGGGGCTCATGTTGGCCATGCCCAAGCCCCTGAAGCATTCAAGCTGATTTCTTGCAGCAGCTGGACCCAGTAACAGCTCCAGAGTTGCTCTACAAGACAAGTAAAAGGGTGTGAGCCCTGCAGCACCACCTGTAGTTTGCATACACACATATATAGGACAGCATCTCTTATATGCCCCAGGGGCAATAAAATAGTAGCCTTATCTAGGGTATCCGTCCATGCCGCTACAGCACTACACACCCAGGCCGACGCAATTGCCGGTCTGAGTAAGGTACCTGAATGTGTATAAATGGACTTCAGGGTAATCTCCTGTTTGCGGTCAGCAGACTCTTTGAGGGTAGCCGTATCCTGGGACGGGAGGGCTACCTTCTTGGATAAGCGTGTTAATGCTTTGTCCACCCAAGGGGAGGATTCCCATCGTAACCTATCCGTTGATGGGAAAGGGGAATCCTTTTGGAAATCTGCAGGAGATTCCCAAGCTTTTTCACATAACTCGTTCAGCTCGTGTGAGGGGGGAAAGGTTACCTCAGGCTTCTTTCCCTTGTACATATGTACCCTCTTGTCAGGGATAGGGGGCTCCTCTGTGATGTGCAAAACATCTTTTATTGCCATAATCATATATCAAATGTATTTTGCCAATTTTGGCTGTAACTTTGCATCATCGTAATCGACACTGGAGTCAGAATCCGTGTCGGTATCTGTGTCAACAATCTGGATAGTGGGCGCTTATGAGACCCTGACAGTCCCTGCGACATAGGATTAGGCATTGGTTGAGACCCTGACTGTCCCAAAGCTTCTGCCTTGTCTAATCTTTTGTGCAATGAGTTTACACTAGCATTTTAAACATTCCACATATCCATCCAATCAGGTGTCGGCGGAGACACCACGTTCATTTGCTCCCGCTCCTCTCTAATATAGCCTTCTTCCTCAGACATGTCGACACACGCGTACCGACACACCACACACACAGGGAATACTTTTACTGAAGACATTTCCCCCACAAGGCCCTTTGGAGAGACAGAGAGAGAGTATGCCAGCACATACCCCAGCGCTATATAACCCAGGAATAGCACAGTAACTTAATGTTTGAACAATCGGTGAGGGGGAACATCTTGAAACCCCAGTTTGTACCCTTGGGACACTATTTGTAAAACACACAAGTCCATGTCCAAATGAATCCAGAACTGACTGAAGAGTTTTAGACGTGCCCCCACTGGTGCGGGCTCCTGCAAGAGAGCCCCAGCGTCATGCAGTGGATTTGGCAGAAGCAGAGGATGATCTCTGCTCCTGCGATCTTGAAGAGGATGCAGACCTCTTCTCTCTTCTCCTTCCTCTACCTGCAAAGAAAGGGGAATCTTAACTTCTTGCATATCTATTGGGCCGAAATGACTGCATCAGATAATGATGCGTCTTCATCCGTTGGGAGGGAACATAGGGCAAGAAGGTTGACTTACCTGCGGGAGCTGCCGAGATCAAATTAACTAGGCAGTCACCAAACAAGGCTTCACCTTCATAGGGAAGAGACTCCCTTTCTTCTTGGAGTCAGCATCAGAATTCTCTTGGTGAATCCACAATGCCCTCCTATCCGACACTGCCATGAAATTGGCCCGTGAACTCAAGAGTCCTATATCCCTTGCAGTCTCACGTAAGTATGCTGCAGTGTCCTTGATATGATACAACGTAAGGAGTATCCCATCTCTCCAGGGTATCTATATCGGATGACAAGGTATTCGACCAATTCTTGAATACTACTACTCACCCATGCACATGTAATGGCAGGTCTAAGTAATGTACCCGTGGTTACATAACTAGAAATAATGTAGCTTCCTGCATACGATCCGCTGGATTTGTGACAGGGCCCCGTGCAGAACAGGGGGTGACTCCCACTTTATTCTGTCCGCGGCGGGAAATGAATAAACAACCAGAATCCTTTTGGGGATTTGAAACCATCTTGTCGAGCTGGCCCAGACTTTCTCAAACAGAGATGGAGGAACGTTACATCAGCTTTCATTATATATCTATATATACATACATATAGACCCCTTTGTCAGGAACAGCAGGGTCTTCAGTGATTTTAATATGTCCTTAATATCCACAATCATGTACTGAATGCTCCTTGCCAATATTGGATCTAATCAGGAAACATTATGGTCGACATAAGTATCAGTATCCGTGTCAGTATCAGTGTGTAGTAACTGGGCAAAATAACATTTTTGCGACCCAGCGGGGCCTGAGGGAAAAGAAACATAGCCATGAATATCACATCTATTCTCTACGTCTGTGTCTGGGACACAGATTTATCCAACCTTACTCTGATATTACTGAAACATTTACCAAGTCAGTTATTGGTGGTGCCAACAGGGCCACCATCATATGTCTGCATTCCTAATATAGTTTCCTCTTGGGAAAAACATTCAGCCACCGACATGTTGACACACATATACCAAGTACCCACAGACACACCGGCTTATGGGGGACAGACCGTCAGTAAATCTGTCAGAGGGACACAGAGGATTTTTCAGCTCACAATCCAGCGCCAAAAGTACACAGTCTGGGAAATAATAAACTCTATAGTGATAGACTTGTAATGCTCTAAAGATGTTCTGGTGAGGTGAGGAAGAAGCCCCGCCGCTGTAATGGCGCGTATCTGTCCCGCTCAGAAATAATTAATTACGCTAGTGGGGTAAGGACAGTGCCCAGGCACTAATGTCCACTTTTTCCAGCCTTTTGTGAGGAATTTATGCTGCCCAGGGTGCCCCCCCCCCCTGTGCCCTGCACCCTGCAGTGCCTGTGTTTGTGTGTGAGCATGGCGCGCAGCGTTCCGCTCGCTGCTCGGTACCTCAGAATGCCGTCACTGAAGAAGAAGTCTCTGTTCTTCTGCTACTCACCTGTCTTCTGGCTCTGTAAGGGGGTGACGGCAGGCTTCGGGAGTGTGCATCTAGGCGTACCCAGCGATCAGCACCCTCAGGAGCTAATGGTGTCCTGTCAGCCTGAAGCAGAGCCATTGAACTCACTAGAAGTTGGTCATACTTCTCTCCCCTAAGTCCCACGAAGCAGGGAGACTGTTGCCAGCAGCCTCCCTGAAAATAAAAAAAACTAACAAGTCTTTTCAGAGAAACTCAGTAGAGCTCCCCTGTAGTGCATCCAGTATCACTGCGCACAATACTAAAACTGGAGTCTGGAGGAGGGGCATAGAGGGAGGAGACAGTTCACACCCTTTGAAAGTCTTAAAGTGCCCATGTCTCCTGCGGATCCCGTCTATACCCCATGGTTCTTAATGTGACCCCAGCATCCTCTAGGACGTATGAGAAAACAAATAACGCACACACGAGGAGGAGAGAACTAAGGAAGCTATAAGGAGAAGAGGGGAGGGAGGGGGGGTTGAAAGGTAAGGTAGTAAAGGCATATTGGATAAACTACAACCTTATAGATATTCATTAATGTACCAGTAGTTAGAAGTAGAAGAGCTCTAACAGAAACCACAAAGCTTATCTAAAGCCACACCACACTGGATATGCCCAATCTCATTTGATTTTTGAAGCAAAGCAGTATTGGACTTTGTTAATACATGGATGGGAGACTGCTTGGTAGTATCAGATTCTTTAGGTGTTTTTAAACTACCAACACCATTTTCTTGGTACATTTAATTTTTACATGTATTCTTTTATGTACCAGAAGTTAGAAGTAGAAGAGCTGTAACAGAAACCACCAGCTCATCTACAGCCACAGCACACTGGATTTGCCCAATCTCTCCTGATCATGGAAGCTGAGCAGTGTTGGTCCTGGTTTTAGTACTTGGATGGGAGACCACAAGGAAATACCAGGAGCTGTGTGTATTTTTTCAATACTAACTAGAGATGAGCGCCTGAAATTTTTCGGGTTTTGTGTTTTGGTTTTGGGTTCGGTTCCGCGGCCGTGTTTTGGGTTCGAACGCGTTTTGGCAAAACCTCACCGAATTTTTTTTGTCGGATTCGGGTGTGTTTTGGATTCGGGTGTTTTTTTCAAAAAACACTAAAAAACAGCTTAAATCATAGAATTTGGGGGTCATTTTGATCCCAAAGTATTATTAACCTCAAAAACCATAATTTACACTCATTTTCAGTCTATTCTGAATACCTCACACCTCACAATATTATTTTTAGTCCTAAAATTTGCACCGAGGTCGCTGTGTGAGTAAGATAAGCGACCCTAGTGGCCGACACAAACACCGGGCCCATCTAGGAGTGGCACTGCAGTGTCACGCAGGATGTCCCTTCCAAAAAACCCTCCCCAAACAGCACATGACGCAAAGAAAAAAAGAGGCGCAATGAGGTAGCTGTGTGAGTAAGATTAGCGACCCTAGTGGCCGACACAAACACCGGGCCCATCTAGGAGTGGCACTGCAGTGTCACGCAGGATGGCCCTTCCAAAAAACCCTCCCCAAACAGCACATGACGCAAAGAAAAAAAGAGGCGCAATGAGGTAGCTGTGTGAGTAAGATTAGCGACCCTAGTGGCCGACACAAACACCGGGCCCATCTAGGAGTGGCACTGCAGTGTCACGCAGGATGTCCCTTCCAAAAAACCCTCCCCAAACAGCACATGACGCAAAGAAAAAAAGAGGCGCAATGAGGTAGCTGTGTGAGTAAGATTAGCGACCCTAGTGGCCGACACAAACACCGGGCCCATCTAGGAGTGGCACTGCAGTGTCACGCAGGATGTCCCTTCCAAAAAACCCTCCCCAAACAGCACATGACGCAAAGAAAAAAAGAGGCGCAATGAGGTAGCTGACTGTGTGAGTAAGATTAGCGACCCTAGTGGCCGACACAAACACCGGGCCCATCTAGGAGTGGCACTGCAGTGTCACGCAGGATGTCCCTTCCAAAAAACCCTCCCCAATCAGCACATGATGCAAAGAAAAAGAAAAGAAAAAAGAGGTGCAAGATGGAATTGTCCTTGGGCCCTCTCACCCACCCTTATGTTGTATAAACAAAACAGGACATGCACACTTTAACCAACCCATCATTTCAGTGACAGGGTCTGCCACACGACTGTGACTGATATGACGGGTTGGTTTGGACCCCCCCCAAAAAAGAAGCAATTAATCTCTCATTGCACAAACTGGCTCTACAGAGGCAAGATGTCCACCTCATCTTCACCCTCCGATATATCACCGTGTACATCCCCCTCCTCACAGATTATCAATTCGTCCCCACTGGAATCCACCATCTCAGCTCCCTGTGTACTTTGTGGAGGCAATTGCTGCTGGTCAATGTCTCCGCGGAGGAATTGATTATAATTCATTTTAATGAACATCATCTTCTCCACATTTTCTGGATGTAACCTCGTACGCCGATTGCTGACAAGGTGAGCGGCGGCACTAAACACTCTTTCGGAGTACACACTTGTGGGAGGGCAACTTAGGTAGAATAAAGCCAGTTTGTGCAAGGGCCTCCAAATTGCCTCTTTTTCCTGCCAGTATAAGTACGGACTGTGTGACGTGCCTACTTGGATGCGGTCACTCATATAATCCTCCACCATTCTATCAATGTTGAGAGAATCATATGCAGTGACAGTAGACGACATGTCCGTAATCGTTGTCAGGTCCTTCAGTCCGGACCAGATGTCAGCATCAGCAGTCGCTCCAGACTGCCCTGCATCACCGCCAGCGGGTGGGCTCGGAATTCTGAGCCTTTTCCTCGCACCCCCAGTTGCGGGAGAATGTGAAGGAGGAGATGTTGACAGGTCGCGTTCCGCTTGACTTGACAATTTTGTCACCAGCAGGTCTTTCAACCCCAGCAGACTTGTGTCTGCCGGAAAGAGAGATCCAAGGTAGGCTTTAAATCTAGGATCGAGCACGGTGGCCAAAATGTAGTGCTCTGATTTCAACAGATTGACCACCCGTGAATCCTTGTTAAGCGAATTAAGGGCTCCATCCACAAGTCCCACATGCCTAGCGGAATCGCTCCGTGTTAGCTCCTCCTTCAATGTCTCCAGCTTCTTCTGCAAAAGCCTGATGAGGGGAATGACCTGACTCAGGCTGGCAGTGTCTGAACTGACTTCACGTGTGGCAAGTTCAAAGGGCATCAGAACCTTGCACAACGTTGAAATCATTCTCCACTGCGCTTGAGACAGGTGCATTCCACCTACTATATCGTGCTCAATTGTATAGGCTTGAATGGCCTTTTGCTGCTCCTCCAACCTCTGAAGCATATAGAGGGTTGAATTCCACCTCGTTACCACTTCTTGCTTCAGATGATGGCAGGGCAGGTTCAGTAGTTTTTGGTGGTGCTTCAGTCTTCTGTACGTGGTGCCTGTACGCCGAAAGTGTCCCGCAATTCTTCTGGCCACCGACAGCATCTCTTGCACGCCCCTGTCGTTTTTTAAAAAATTCTGCACCACCAAATTCAAGGTATGTGCAAAACATGGGACGTGCTGGAATTTGCCCATATTTAATGCACACACAATATTGCTGGCGTTGTCCGATGCCACAAATCCACAGGAGAGTCCAATTGGGGTAAGCCATTCCGCGATGATCTTCCTCAGTTGCCGTAAGAGGTTTTCAGCTGTGTGCGTATTCTGGAAAGCGGTGATACAAAGCGTAGCCTGCCTAGGAAAGAGTTGGCGTTTGCGAGATGCTGCTACTGGTGCCGCCGCTGCTGTTCTTGCGGCGGGAGTCCATACATCTACCCAGTGGGCTGTCACAGTCATATAGTCCTGACCCTGCCCTGCTCCACTTGTCCACATGTCCGTGGTTAAGTGGACATTGGGTACAACTGCATTTTTTAGGACACTGGTGAGTCTTTTTCTGACGTCCATGTACATTCTCGGTATCGCCTGCCTAGAGAAGTGGAACCTAGATGGTATTTGGTAACGGGGGCACACTGCCTCAATAAATTGTCTAGTTCCCTGTGAACTAACGGCGGATACCGGACGCACGTCTAACACCAACATAGTTGTCAAGGCCTCAGTTATCCGCTTTGCAGTAGGATGACTGCTGTGATATTTCATCTTCCTCGCAAAGGACTGTTGAACAGTCAATTGCTTACTGGAAGTAGTACAAGTGGGCTTACGACTTCCCCTCTGGGATGACCATCGACTCCCAGCGGCAACAACAGCAGCGCCAGCAGCAGTAGGCGTTACACGCAAGGATGCATCGGAGGAATCCCAGGCAGGAGAGGACTCGTCAGAATTGCCAGTGACATGGCCTGCAGGACTATTGGCATTCCTGGGGAAGGAGGAAATTGACACTGAGGGAGTTGGTGGGGTGGTTTGCGTGAGCTTGGTTACAAGAGGAAGGGATTTACTGGTCAGTGGACTGCTTCCGCTGTCACCCAAAGTTTTTGAACTTGTCACTGACTTATTATGAATGCGCTGCAGGTGACGTATAAGGGAGGATGTTCCGAGGTGGTTAACGTCCTTACCCCTACTTATTACAGCTTGACAAAGGGAACACACGGCTTGACACCTGTTGTCCGCATTTCTGGTGAAATACCTCCACACCGAAGAGCTGATTTTTTTGGTATTTTCACCTGGCATGTCAACGGCCATATTCCTCCCACGGACAACAGGTGTCTCCCCGGGTGCCTGACTTAAACAAACCACCTCACCATCAGAATCCTCCTGGTCAATTTCCTCCCCAGCGCCAGCAACACCCATATCCTCCTCATCCTGGTGTACTTCAACACTGACATCTTCAATCTGACTATCAGGAACTGGACTGCGGGTGCTCCTTCCAGCACTTGCAGGGGGCGTGCAAATGGTGGAAGGCGCATGCTCTTCACGTCCAGTGTTGGGAAGGTCAGGCATCGCAACCGACACAATTGGACTCTCCTTGTGGATTTGGGATTTCGAAGAATGCACAGTTCTTTGCTGTGCTGCTTTTGCCAGCTTGAGTCTTTTCATTTTTCTAGCGAGAGGCTGAGTGCTTCCATCCTCATGTGAAGCTGAACCACTAGCCATGAACATAGGCCAGGGCCTCAGCCGTTCCTTGCCACTCCGTGTGGTAAATGGCATATTGGCAAGTTTACGCTTCTCCTCCGACAATTTTATTTTAGGTTTTGGAGTCCTTTTTTTTCTGATATTTGGTGTTTTGGATTTGACATGCTCTGTACTATGACATTGGGCATCGGCCTTGGCAGACGACGTTGCTGGCATTTCATCGTCTCGGCCATGACTAGTGGCAGCAGCTTCAGCACGAGGTGGAAGTGGATCTTGATCTTTCCCTAATTTTGGAACCTCAACATTTTTGTTCTCCATATTTTAATAGGCACAACTAAAAGGCACCTCAGGTAAACAATGGAGATGGATACTAGTATACAATTATGGACTGCCTGCCGACTGCAGACACAGAGGTAGCCACAGCCGTGAACTACCGTACTGTACTGTGTCTGCAGCTAATATAGACTGGTTGATAAAGAGAAGATGTCTATGTAACTATGTATGTATAAAGAAGACTGAAAAAAATCCACGGTTAGGTGGTATACAATTATGGACGGACTGCCTGCCGAGTGCAGACACAGAGGTAGCCACAGCCGTGAACTACCGTACTGTACTGTGTCTGCAGCTAATATAGACTGGTTGATAAAGAGAAGATGTCTATGTAACTATGTATGTATAAAGAAGAATGAAAAAAAACCACGGTTAGGTGGTATACAATTATGGACGGACTGCCTGCCGAGTGCAGACACAGAGGTAGCCACAGCCGTGAACTACCGTACTGTACTGTGTCTGCAGCTAATATAGACTGGTTGATAAAGAGAAGATGTCTATGTAACTATGTATGTATAAAGAAGAATGGAAAAAATCCACGGTTAGGTGGTATTACAATTATGGACGGACTGCCTGCCGAGTGCAGAGACACAGAGGTAGCCACAGCCGTGAACTACCGTACTGTGTCTGCTGCGACTGGATGATAAATGATATAAAAAATATATATATATCACTACTGCAGCCGGACAGGTATATATTATATATTATATAATGACGGACCTGCTGGACACTGTCTGTCAGCAGAATGAGTTTTATTTTTATAGAATAAAAAAAAAAAAACACACAAGTGAAGTCACACGACGAGTGTTTAACTTTTTCAGGCAATCACAATATAAGTATACTACTAACTATACTGGTGGTCAGTGTGGTCAGGTCACTGGTCAGTCACACTGGCAGTGGCACTCCTGCAGCAAAAGTGTGCACTGTTTAATTTTAATATAATATGTACTCCTGGCTCCTGCTATAACCTATAACTGGCACTGCAGTAGTGCTCCCCAGTCTCCCCCACAATTATAAGCTGTGTGAGCTGAGCAGTCAGACAGATATATAATATATATAGATGATGCAGCACACTGGCCTGAGCCTGAGCAGTGCACACAGATATGGTATGTGACTGACTGAGTCACTGTGTGTATCGCTTTTTTCAGGCAGAGAACGGATATATTAAATAAACTGCACTGTGTGTCTGGTGGTCACTCACTATATAATATATTATGTACTCCTGGCTCCTGCTATAACCTATAACTGGCACTGCAGTAGTGCTCCCCAGTCTCCCCCACAATTATAAGCTGTGTGAGCTGAGCAGTCAGACAGATATATATAATATTATATATAGATAATAGATGATGCAGCACACTGGCCTGAGCCTGAGCAGTGCACACAGATATGGTATGTGACTGACTGAGTCACTGTGTGTATCGCTTTTTTCAGGCAGAGAACGGATATATTAAATAAACTGCACTGTGTGTCTGGTGGTCACTCACTATATAATATATTATGTACTCCTGGCTCCTGCTATAACCTATAACTGGCACTGCAGTAGTGCTCCCCAGTCTCCCCCACAATTATAAGCTGTGTGAGCTGAGCAGTCAGACAGATATATATAATATTATATATAGATAATAGATGATGCAGCACACTGGCCTGAGCCTGAGCAGTGCACACAGATATGGTATGTGACTGACTGAGTCACTGTGTGTATCGCTTTTTTCAGGCAGAGAACGGATATATTAAATAAACTGCACTGTGTGTCTGGTGGTCACTCACTATATAATATATTATGTACTCCTGGCTCCTGCTATAACCTATAACTGGCACTGCAGTAGTGCTCCCCAGTCTCCCCCACAATTATAAGCTGTGTGAGCTGAGCAGTCAGACAGATATATATAATATTATATATAGATAATAGATGATGCAGCACACTGGCCTGAGCCTGAGCAGTGCACACAGATATGGTATGTGACTGAGTCACTGTGTGCTGTGTATCGCTTTTTTCAGGCAGAGAACGGATTATAAAGTAAACTGCACTGTCCTCACTAGTAAACTCTCTCCACTCAGTCTCTACACTTCTACAGTAACAGTACTCCTCCTAGTCAGCTCCAGTAAATCTCTCTCAGTCTCTTATAATCTAAATGGAGAGGACGCCAGCCACGTCCTCTCCCTATCAATCTCAATGCACGTGTGAAAATGGCGGCGACGCGCGGCTCCTTATATAGAATCCGAGTCTCGCGATAGAATCCGAGCCTCGCGAGAATCCGACAGCGTCATGATGACGTTCGGGCGCGCTCGGGTTAACCGAGCAAGGCGGGAAGATCCGAGTCTGCTCGGACCCGTGAAAAAAACCATGAAGTTCTGGCGGGTTCGGATTCAGAGAAACCGAACCCGCTCATCTCTAATACTAACACCGTTCTCTTGATGCATTCCATTTTGAAACATTGGGGCAGATCTATTAAGCCTGGTGAACTGATAAAGTGCAAGGTGATAAAGTACCAGCCAGTCAGCTCCTAACTGTCATTTTTCAAACCCAGCCTGTGACATGGCAATTAGGAGCTGATTGGCTGGTACTTTATCACCATGCAAATTATCATTTCACCAGGTTTAATAAATCGGCTGCTTACTCATTTATGTACGAGTAGTTAGAAGTAGAAGAACTCTAACAGAAACCACTAAGCTCATCTACAGCCACACCACACTGTATATGCCCAATATCACCTGATTTTAGGCCTGGTTTGTTCTTGGATGTGAGACCACCTGGGAATACCAGGTGCTGTAGGTAGTTTTATACTACCAACACCGTTCTCTTGATGCATTATATTTTGAAACTTATTCATTGATGTACCAGTAGTTAGAAGTAGAAGTTAGAAACAGCAAAAATCATCTACAGCCGCATCACACTGGATATGTCCAATCTCATCTGATGTTGGAAGCTAAGCAGTGTTGTGCCTGGTTAGTTTTTGGATTTCAGGTCCTGCCTTCTGGTTTGGCCACGGCACCTCGGAAATTCACCAAGGTCATGGCCGTGATGACGACCCTTCACCATCGGTGGACCAGGGAGGAATCTCTCCTCCCGATAAACATTCTGGAATTGCGGGCAGTGTTCAATTCATTGACACTGGCCCTGCCTCTAGTACAGAACAGGCCTGTTCAAGTACAATCGGACAACGACACCACGGTAGTGTACACAAATCATCAAGGCGGCACTCGAAATTGCATGGCAAAGCTGGAAGTATCAAAAATCCTCAGTTGGGTAGAACGTCATCTGCCAGCAATATCGGCAGTGTTCATTCCCGGAGTCCTCAACTGGGAAGCGGATTTCCTCAGTCGTCAGTACGTTCACGCTGGAGAGTGGAGAGGCCGCAGCAGAAATGTCTGCACTGGTGTCAGTAGGTGACTGAGGCAGGGATGACTGGGAGATAGTGGGTGACTGAAGCATGTATGACTGGGAGATAGTGGGTGACTGAGGCCGGGGTGACTGGGAGATAGTCAGTGACTAAGGCAGGGGTGATAGGGATATAGTGGATGACTGTGGCAGGGGTGACAGGGACAGTAGGAGACTGAGGCAGGGGTGACAGGGATAGTGGGTGACTGAGGCAGGGGTGATAGGGTGACAGTGGGTGACTGAGGCAGAGGTGACAGGGATAGTGGGTGACTGAGGTAGGGGTGATATGGAGATAGTGGTTGACTGAGGCAGGGGTGACAGAGATAGTGGGTGACTAAAGCAGGGGTGACTGGTATAGTGGGTGACTGAGGCAGGGGTCGCAGGTATAGTGGTTAACTGAGGCAGCGGTGACTGGGAGATAGTGGGTAACTGGGGCAGGGGTGACAGGGAAAGTGTGTGACTCAGGCAGGGGTGATAGGGAGATAGTGGGCAGCAGATCACTGCCTCGCTGACAGCAGCACATCCCTGCTTCACTGACAGCAGCACATCCCTGCCTCATTGACAGCAGCACATACCTGCCTCACTTATAGCAGCACATCCCTGCCTCACTGGCAGCAGCAGATCCCTGCCTCACTGGCAGCAGCAGATCACTGCTTCACTGACAGCAGCACATCCCTGCCTCACTGGCAGCAGCAGATCCCTGCCTTACTGACAGCTGTATTCAGACCTGATCTCTGCTGTGCATATTCACACAACAGGAGATCAGGTCTGAAGTGTGTGTGTGTGTGCTGGTGCCGCAGTGCACCTGCACATGCCTGAGATGCGATCAGCATCTCTGCCCAGTGAGCGCCTCTGCCAACACATACTTATCTTGCATATGAGATCTCTTGATCATGAAGATAGTTCTCACAGGGTGAGGTTCATCCATTACATTTTAAAGTAGGAAGGTACAAATTACATATTCAAATTACATATATGTGCTGGATTCAAATGTTTTCCCCCCTTCCTTTCTCAATTGTGCCCATCAGCAGCTATTCTAATGTTGCTGCCAATGGGTGTGACACATTCATTTCTTCTGTGGGGTACACTGGACTCCACAAGGATTCACATTGTGGTGTAGAGTAGGATCTTGATCTGAGGCACCAACAGGCTCAAAGCTTTTGACTGTTCCCAAGATGCTCAGCGCCCCCTGCTCTATAACCTCGCTTCCATGAACAGGGAGCTCAGTTTGTAGTTGGTGCCTTCAGTAGCAGGACACTTAACAGGGGGCTGCCTCAGGCAGCCTATACTTAGCTATTAATTTTGACAAGAAAAGAAGAACTTTTTTTATAAGAATGTACAAGGGCTGCAGCAGGCTAGGTCTAATAGACATCTTTACTGCAGCTCCGTCACTCCCAGCGGCGCAGTATACTCCCGTGCCCTGGTTGCTGGGTCACTGCAGCGGAGGCTCCGGTTTCTTCCTAAGGTCAGTCACACACACACCGCCCTCCGGGATCACGAGGCCGCTGATGAAAGGGAGGTAAGGGGCTTCTGTGCCCACACTATACCGTGATCCAGCATGGCTGTAGGGGGCGGGCCGTGTGCGCACTGGCGTGGACACTGATTACTGGGCAGCCGCTCCACTAGCCACCAGGGACAGTTAAGGAGCACAGCTCTGGGGGGTTTTCTCCTATATTAACCCCATTTTGTACTACCTGCAGTGCATTGTGATAGGTAATAGAGCCTGATTCAGGTTGGATTGCAATCACAATAAGCAATCCAACTGCAAAAATTGCTAAGAGCATACGCATGCGCCTGCATTTTCTGTGACTGTCAATCGGTGCGGGGGGGGGGTCAGCAACACTCCATTTCAAAGTCGGAGATGGAGCGGTGCGGGGGCAGGGCTTCAACGGAGAAACAGGAGGCGTGGTCAGAGCGGCTGCATGACATCACATGCAGCCGTTGCGATCACAAAAATGGTGGCGGCTTCCTGCGCACACGTACAGTCTGCACCAACAGGAGGCTAACCCATTTTTTATGATCACGCTGAACTGCACTGAGACTGCAATTTCAGCGTGGTCAAGAAGGGAGGCGGCATGCTGGGTGGCCATGCCCTGTGATGGGTGGCCCCAGCATGCGAACCAAAGGATTGCAAATTCTGTTACTTAGCAGAATTTGCAATCCTTACTGAATTAGGCCATTGATTACAAAATTGTAAACAATATTTGAAGTTTTTCTTCAGGGACTAACACAAAAGATGCTTGGGGCTACTAACACATGGGTAAGCCACGTAAAGCTTCCCATGGGTCAGTGGCATCACAACGGGGTTGCGGCACACACCCGAGTGTCACCCGCCAAGTGGGGTGACACCAAAGTGCCGGCTCTTCTTCAGTGACAGAATATGGGTGTTTCACTGTGACATTACGTGCAACACCCAGTTTCTGTCACTGTGCAGGAGCCAGCACCACTCACACACTAGTCCCC